>NW_026047108.1:600000-900000 GCF_023864275.1 Schistocerca cancellata
AGGGTCTTTATCAGGGGTAGAAAATACATCACAAGAACTAAGTATTTCACGTCGGCATTCTCCGGAGACTGCCAAAAGCAGCAGTTTCTGGTGCCCACTTTAATAGCACCATTCACACTATTCATTTGCGAGAGCATTTCTGAAATACCGCACCCATTCATAATTTTTTTATCCTTGACCGCTTTTTTCGAAAGGGCCACGGTGGGAGGGGCTGTTACAAAATTCATTTGCCTCCTGTGAGGATCGAACTGACGACCTTTGGTTTACTAGACCAGCGCTCTGCCACTGAGCTAAGGAGGCGCCTCCTAGCGCACTTTTCGGGTACTTTGTTCTTACAGACTAGTGAATCGGAGCCCTTCAGCTCGAAACGCACCGCATGAGCGACCATTATTTGCATTTAGTTAGCACAGCTGCTGCTTTCCTACACATCTCACACTATATCGACGTACAACTAAAATTCCAAAACAACACATTTATTTCATTTCAGAGTCACTTTCAGCTTCAAATACCGTTCCTCTGATATTCATATGAAGCTAGGCATCGTCGTAACCCGTTACGTTCATTACGCAAGGCTCACGAGAGGGGCGCATGTTGGATCCGCGTAGACACAAAATTTTGCGCCGCCCAGCGTGGGGCTCGGACCCACGACCCTGAGATTAAGAGTCTCATGCTCTACCGACTGAGCTAGCCGGGCTGCACGCAACGCGTTACGAGCCATACAATACTGATTTGACCTGCGACCATCTATTGAAGATTCTTTTGACTACAGCTTATTTCCTGCTGCCACAAATCAGCTACAATCCTATTCAATGAAAAATTGTCTCCGAAAAGCATCAAATCTGCTTGAAATGATACGTGGCTATCAGCACCATTATTCAACACACATGCTCGACAGTGCGCAGACGCCTGTGGCGTAGCCCTTGGCTCCTGAATCAGATGCAGTAGTTCCAACAAAAACTCTCCTGAACGGCACTGTGCCGAAAACTTCGCTACAGATCACCCTTGTCTTGCTTGTGCTGCTGGTAGACGCCGGTTTTGCAGCCAGGAAGCGGACAGCAGCAACTTCCAACTAGTTTTAGAGTACTCAAACAACACAGTAAAACAGCATGCATCTTTTGCAGAACAGGAAAAACTCGACCGTGACAGGATTCGAACCTGCAATCTTCGGATCCGAAGTCCGACGCCTTATCCATTAGGCCACACCTTCACTGGCGCAATATACTTCTCCACACACACCTCATTTTCGCCATTTGTACACTTGGCAGAATGAATTTCCCATCTTTGACGCAGTTCTCCATCTCAAATTTCAGTACTAAAAGTACGACGCTACTTCTTGCTGTGTCCCATCGCAAGTTACATTCAAGCCCTTATGACGCTGATCAAACAAGAGAAGGCAAATCAGCTTCAATCGCTTAGTGCCATCTCAGTCGCTTGCAGAAGGTACCTCACCCTATGTGATACAATGGCGAGTTGTCGCTATTACCAAAGCGGCGGCGGCGCCGACGACGACGACGACGACGACAATCGCGAGGGTCTTTATCAGGGGTAGAAAATACATCACAAGAACTAAGTATTTCACGTCGGCATTCTCCGGAGACTGCCAAAAGCAGCAGTTTCTGGTACCCACTTTAATAGCACCATTCACACTATTCATTTGCGAGAGCATTTCTTAAATACCGCACCCATTCATAATTTTTTTATCCTTGACCGCTTTTTTCGAAAGGGCCACGGTGGGAGGGGCTGTTACAAAATTCATTTGCCTCCTGTGAGGATCGAACTGACGACCTTTGGTTTACTAGACCAGCGCTCTGCCACTGAGCTAAGGAGGCGCCTCCTAGCGCACTTTTCGGGTACTTTGTTCTTACAGACTAGTGAATCGGAGCCCTTCAGCTCGAAACGCACCGCATGAGCGACCATTATTTGCATTTAGTTAGCACAGCTGCTGCTTTCCTACACATCTCACACTATATCGATGTACAACTAAAATTCCAAAACAACACATTTATTTCATTTCAGAGTCACTTTCAGCTTCAAATACCGTTCCTCTGATATTCATATGAAGCTAGGCATCGTCGTAACCCGTTACGTTCATTACGCAAGGCTCACGAGATGGGCGCATGTTGGATCCGCGTAGACACAAAATTTTGCGCCGCCCAGCGTGGGGCTCGAACCCACGACCCTGAGATTAAGAGTCTCATGCTCTACCGACTGAGCTAGCCGGGCTGCACGCAACGCGTTACGAGCCATACAATACTGATTTGACCTGCGACCATCTATTGAAGATTCTTTTGACTACAGCTTATTTGCTGCTGCCACAAATCAGCTACAATCCTATTCAATGAAAAATTGTCTCCGAAAAGCATCAAATCTGCTTGAAATGATACGTGGCTATCAGCACCATTATTCAACACACATGCTCGACAGTGCGCAGACGCCTGTGGCGTAGCCCTTGGCTCCTGAATCAGATGCAGTAGTTCCAACAAAAACTCTCCTGAACGGCACTGTGCCGAAAACTTCGCTACAGATCACCCTTGTCTTGCTTGTGCTTCTGGTAGACGCCGGTTTTGCAGCCAGGAAGCGGACAGCAGCAACTTCCAACTAGTTTTAGAGTACTCAAACAACACAGTAAAACAGCATGCATCTTTTGCAGAACAGGAAAAACTCGACCGTGACAGGATTCGAACCTGCAATCTTCGGATCCGAAGTCCGACGCCTTATCCATTAGGCCACACCTTCACTGGCGCAATATACTTCTCCACACACACCTCATTTTCGCCATTTGTACACTTGGCAGAATGAATTTCCCATCTTTGACGCAGTTCTCCATCTCAAATTTCAGTACTAAAAGTACGACGCTACTTCTTGCTGTGTCCCATCGCAAGTTACATTCAAGCCCTTATGACGCTGATCAAACAAGAGAAGGCAAATCAGCTTCAATCGCTTAGTGCCATCTCAGTCGCTTGCAGAAGGTACCTCACCCTATGTGATACAATGGCGAGTTGTCGCTATTACCAAAGCGGCGGCGGCGCCGACGACGACGACGACGACGACAATCGCGAGGGTCTTTATCAGGGGTAGAAAATACATCACAAGAACTAAGTATTTCACGTCGGCATTCTCCGGAGACTGCCAAAAGCAGCAGTTTCTGGTGCCCACTTTAATAGCACCATTCACACTATTCATTTGCGAGAGCATTTCTTAAATACCGCACCCATTCATAATTTTTTTATCCTTGACCGCTTTTTTCGAAAGGGCCACGGTGGGAGGGGCTGTTACAAAATTCATTTGCCTACTGTGAGGATCGAACTGACGACCTTTGGTTTACTAGACCAGCGCTCTGCCACTGAGCTAAGGAGGCGCCTCCTAGCGCACTTTTCGGGTACTTTGTTCTTACAGACTAGTGAATCGGAGCCCTTCAGCTCGAAACGCACCGCATGAGCGACCATTATTTGCATTTAGTTAGCACAGCTGCTGCTTTCCTACACATCTCACACTATATCGATGTACAACTAAAATTCCAAAACAACACATTTATTTCATTTCAGAGTCACTTTCAGCTTCAAATACCGTTCCTCTGATATTCATATGAAGCTAGGCATCGTCGTAACCCGTTACGTTCATTACTCAAGGCTCACGAGATGGGCGCATGTTGGATCCGCGTAGACACAAAATTTTGCGCCGCCCAGCGTGGGGCTCGAACCCACGACCCTGAGATTAAGAGTCTCATGCTCTACCGACTGAGCTAGCCGGGCTGCACGCAACGCATTACGAGCCATACAATACTGATTTGACCTGCGACCATCTATTGAAGATTCTTTTGACTACAGCTTATTTCCTGCTGCCACAAATCAGCTACAATCCTATTCAATGAAAAATTGTCTCCGAAAAGCATCAAATCTGCTTGAAATGATACGTGGCTATCAGCACCATTATTCAACACACATGCTCGACAGTGCGCAGACGCCTGTGGCGTAGCCCTTGGCTCCTGAATCAAATGGCTCTGAGCACTATGGGACTCAACATCTTAGGTCATAAGTCCCCTAGAACTTAGAACTACTTAAACCTAACTAACCTAAGGACATCACACACACCCATGCCCGAGGCAGGATTCGAACCTGCGACCGTAGCAGTCCCGCGGTTCCGAACTGCAGCGCCAGAACCGCTAGACCACCGCGGCCGGCAAGCTCCTGAATCAGATGCAGTAGTTCCAACAAAAACTCTCCTGAACGGCACTGTGCCGAAAACTTCGCTACAGATCACCCTTGTCTTGCTTGTGCTTCTGGTAGACGCCGGTTTTGCAGCCAGGAGGCGGACAGCAGCAACTTCCAACTAGTTTTAGAGTACTCAAACAACACAGTAAAACAGCATGCATCTTTTGCAGAACAGGAAAAACTCGACCGTGACAGGATTCAAACCTGCAATCTTCGGATCCGAAGTCCGACGCCTTATCCATTAGGCCACACGGTCACTGGCGCAATATACTTCTCCACACACACCTCCTTTTCGACATTTGTACACTTGGCAGAATGAATTTCCCATCTTTGACGCAGTTCTCCATCTCAAATTTCAGTACTAAAAGTACGACGCTACTTCTTGCTGTGTCCCATCGCAAGTTACATTCAAGCCCTTATGACGCTGATCAAACAAGAGAAGGCAAATCAGCTTCAATCGCTTAGTGCCATCTCAGTCGCTTGCAGAAGGTACCTCACCCTATGTGATACAATGGCGAGTTGTCGCTATTACCAAAGCGGCGGCGGCGCCGACGACGACGACGACAATCGCGAGGGTCTTTATCAGGGGTAGAAAATACATCACAAGAACTAAGTATTTCACGTCGGCATTCTCCGGAGACTGCCAAAAGCAGCAGTTTCTGGTGCCCACTTTAATAGCACCATTCACACTATTCATTTGCGAGAGCATTTCTGAAATACCGCACCCATTCATAATTTTTTTATCCTTGACCGCTTTTTTCGAAAGGGCCACGGTGGGAGGGGCTGTTACAAAATTCATTTGCCTCCTGTGAGGATCGAACTGACGACCTTTGGTTTACTAGACCAGCGCTCTGCCACTGAGCTAAGGAGGCGCCTCCTAGCGCACTTTTCGGGTACTTTGTTCTTACAGACTAGTGAATCGGAGCCCTTCAGCTCGAAACGCACCGCATGAGCGACCATTATTTGCATTTAGTTAGCACAGCTGCTGCTTTCCTACACATCTCACACTATATCGACGTACAACTAAAATTCCAAAACAACACATTTATTTCATTTCAGAGTCACTTTCAGCTTCAAATACCGTTCCTCTGATATTCATATGAAGCTAGGCATCGTCGTAACCCGTTACGTTCATTACGCAAGGCTCACGAGAGGGGCGCATGTTGGATCCGCGTAGACACAAAATTTTGCGCCGCCCAGCGTGGGGCTCGGACCCACGACCCTGAGATTAAGAGTCTCATGCTCTACCGACTGAGCTAGCCGGGCTGCACGCAACGCGTTACGAGCCATACAATACTGATTTGACCTGCGACCATCTATTGAAGATTCTTTTGACTACAGCTTATTTCCTGCTGCCACAAATCAGCTACAATCCTATTCAATGAAAAATTGTCTCCGAAAAGCATCAAATCTGCTTGAAATGATACGTGGCTATCAGCACCATTATTCAACACACATGCTCGACAGTGCGCAGACGCCTGTGGCGTAGCCCTTGGCTCCTGAATCAGATGCAGTAGTTCCAACAAAAACTCTCCTGAACGGCACTGTGCCGAAAACTTCGCTACAGATCACCCTTGTCTTGCTTGTGCTGCTGGTAGACGCCGGTTTTGCAGCCAGGAAGCGGACAGCAGCAACTTCCAACTAGTTTTAGAGTACTCAAACAACACAGTAAAACAGCATGCATCTTTTGCAGAACAGGAAAAACTCGACCGTGACAGGATTCGAACCTGCAATCTTCGGATCCGAAGTCCGACGCCTTATCCATTAGGCCACACCTTCACTGGCGCAATATACTTCTCCACACACACCTCATTTTCGCCATTTGTACACTTGGCAGAATGAATTTCCCATCTTTGACGCAGTTCTCCATCTCAAATTTCAGTACTAAAAGTACGACGCTACTTCTTGCTGTGTCCCATCGCAAGTTACATTCAAGCCCTTATGACGCTGATCAAACAAGAGAAGGCAAATCAGCTTCAATCGCTTAGTGCCATCTCAGTCGCTTGCAGAAGGTACCTCACCCTATGTGATACAATGGCGAGTTGTCGCTATTACCAAAGCGGCGGCGGCGCCGACGACGACGACGACGACGACAATCGCGAGGGTCTTTATCAGGGGTAGAAAATACATCACAAGAACTAAGTATTTCACGTCGGCATTCTCCGGAGACTGCCAAAAGCAGCAGTTTCTGGTACCCACTTTAATAGCACCATTCACACTATTCATTTGCGAGAGCATTTCTTAAATACCGCACCCATTCATAATTTTTTTATCCTTGACCGCTTTTTTCGAAAGGGCCACGGTGGGAGGGGCTGTTACAAAATTCATTTGCCTCCTGTGAGGATCGAACTGACGACCTTTGGTTTACTAGACCAGCGCTCTGCCACTGAGCTAAGGAGGCGCCTCCTAGCGCACTTTTCGGGTACTTTGTTCTTACAGACTAGTGAATCGGAGCCCTTCAGCTCGAAACGCACCGCATGAGCGACCATTATTTGCATTTAGTTAGCACAGCTGCTGCTTTCCTACACATCTCACACTATATCGATGTACAACTAAAATTCCAAAACAACACATTTATTTCATTTCAGAGTCACTTTCAGCTTCAAATACCGTTCCTCTGATATTCATATGAAGCTAGGCATCGTCGTAACCCGTTACGTTCATTACGCAAGGCTCACGAGATGGGCGCATGTTGGATCCGCGTAGACACAAAATTTTGCGCCGCCCAGCGTGGGGCTCGAACCCACGACCCTGAGATTAAGAGTCTCATGCTCTACCGACTGAGCTAGCCGGGCTGCACGCAACGCGTTACGAGCCATACAATACTGATTTGACCTGCGACCATCTATTGAAGATTCTTTTGACTACAGCTTATTTGCTGCTGCCACAAATCAGCTACAATCCTATTCAATGAAAAATTGTCTCCGAAAAGCATCAAATCTGCTTGAAATGATACGTGGCTATCAGCACCATTATTCAACACACATGCTCGACAGTGCGCAGACGCCTGTGGCGTAGCCCTTGGCTCCTGAATCAGATGCAGTAGTTCCAACAAAAACTCTCCTGAACGGCACTGTGCCGAAAACTTCGCTACAGATCACCCTTGTCTTGCTTGTGCTTCTGGTAGACGCCGGTTTTGCAGCCAGGAAGCGGACAGCAGCAACTTCCAACTAGTTTTAGAGTACTCAAACAACACAGTAAAACAGCATGCATCTTTTGCAGAACAGGAAAAACTCGACCGTGACAGGATTCGAACCTGCAATCTTCGGATCCGAAGTCCGACGCCTTATCCATTAGGCCACACCTTCACTGGCGCAATATACTTCTCCACACACACCTCATTTTCGCCATTTGTACACTTGGCAGAATGAATTTCCCATCTTTGACGCAGTTCTCCATCTCAAATTTCAGTACTAAAAGTACGACGCTACTTCTTGCTGTGTCCCATCGCAAGTTACATTCAAGCCCTTATGACGCTGATCAAACAAGAGAAGGCAAATCAGCTTCAATCGCTTAGTGCCATCTCAGTCGCTTGCAGAAGGTACCTCACCCTATATGATACAATGGCGAGTTGTCGCTATTACCAAAGCGGCGGCGGCGCCGACGACGACGACGACGACGACGACGACGACAATAGCGAGGGTTTTTATCAGGGGTAGAAAATACATCACAAGAACTAAGTATTTCACGTCGGCATTCTCCGGAGACTGCCAAAAGCAGCAGTTTCTGGTGCCCACTTTAATAGCACCATTCACACTATTCATTTGCGAGAGCATTTCTGAAATACGGCACCCATTCATAATTTTTTTATCCTTGACCGCTTTTTTCGAAAGGGCCACGGTGGGAGGGGCTGTTACAAAATTCATTTGCCTCCTGTGAGGATCGAACTGACGACCTCTGGTTTACTAGACCAGGAGGATCGAACTGACGACCTCTGGTTTACTAGACCAGCGCTCTGCCACTGAGCTAAGGAGGCGCCTCCTAGCGCACTTTTCGGGTACTTTGTTCTTACAGACTAGTGAATCGGAGCCCTTCAGCTCGAAACGCACCGCATGAGCGACCATTATTTGCATTTAGTTAGCACAGCTGCTGCTTTCCTACACATCTCACACTATATCGATGTACAACTAAAATTCCAAAACAACACATTTATTTCATTTCAGAGTCACTTTCAGCTTCAAATACCGTTCCTCTGATATTCATACGAAGCTAGGCATCGTCGTAACCCGTTACGTTCATTACGCAAGGCTCACAAGAGGGGCGCATGTTGGATCCGCGTAGACACAAAATTTTGCGCCGCCCAGCGTGGGGCTCGAACCCACGACCCTGAGATTAAGAGTCTCATGCTCTACCGACTGAGCTAGCCGGGCTGCACGCAACGCGTTACGAGCCATACAATACTGATTTGACCTGCGACCATCTATTGAAGATTCTTTTGACTACAGCTTATTTCCTGCTGCCACAAATCAGCTACAATCCTATTCAATGAAAAATTGTCTCCGAAAGGCATCAAATCTGCTTGAAATGATACGTGGCTATCAGCACCATTATTCAACACACATGCTCGACAGTGCGCAGACGCCTGTGGCGTAGCCCTTGGCTCCTGAATCAGATGCAGTAGTTCCAACAAAAACTCTCCTGAACGGCACTGTGCCGAAAACTTCGCTACAGATCACCCTTGTCTTGCTTGTGCTTCTGGTAGACGCCGGTTTTGCAGCCAGGAAGCGGACAGCAGCAACTTCCAACTAGTTTTAGCGTACTCAAACAACACAGTAAAACAGCATGCATCTTTTGCAGAACAGGAAAAACTCGACCGTGACAGGATTCGAACCTGCAATCTTCGGATCCGAAGTCCGACGCCTTATCCATTAGGCCACACGGTCACTGGCGCAATATACTTCTCCACACACACCTCATTTTCGACATTTGTACACTTGGCAGAATGAATTTCCCATCTTTGACGCAGTTCTCCATCTCAAATTTCAGTACTAAAAGTACGACGCTACTTCTTGCTGTGTCCCATCGCAAGTTACATTCAAGCCCTTATGACGCTGATCAAACAAGAGAAGGCAAATCAGCTTCAATCGCTTAGTGCCATCTCAGTCGCTTGCAGAAGGTACCTCACCCTATGTGATACAATGGCGAGTTGTCGCTATTACCAAAGCGGCGGCGGCGCCGACGACGACGACGACGACGACGACAATCGCGAGGGTCTTTATCAGGAGTAGAAAATACATCACAAGAACTAAGTATTTCACGTCGGCATTCTCCGGAGACTGCCAAAAGCAGCAGTTTCTGGTGCCCACTTTAATAGCACCATTCACACTATTCATTTGCGAGAGCATTTCTTAAATACCGCACCCATTCATAATTTTTTTATCCTTGACCGCTTTTTTCGAAAGGGCCACGGTGGGAGGGGCTGTTACAAAATTCATTTGCCTCCTGTGAGGATCGAACTGACGACCTCTGGTTTACTAGACCAGCGCTCTGCCACTGAGCTAAGGAGGCGCCTCCTAGCGCACTTTTCGGGTACTTTGTTCTTACAGACTAGTGAATCGGAGCCCTTCAGCTCGAAACGCACCGCATGAGCGACCATTATTTGCATTTAGTTAGCACAGCTGCTGCTTTCTTACACATCTCACACTATATCGATGTACAACTAAAATTCCAAAACAACACATTTATTTCATTTCAGAGTCACTTTCAGCTTCAAATACCGTTCCTCTGATATTCATACGAAGCTAGGCATCGTCGTAACCCGTTACGTTCATTACGCAAGGCTCACGAGAGGGGCGCATGTTGGATCCGCGTAGACACAAAATTTTGCGCCGCCCAGCGTGGGGCTCGAACCCACGACCCTGAGATTAAGAGTCTCATGCTCTACCGACTGAGCTAGCCGGGCTGCACGCAACGCGTTACGAGCCATACAATACTGATTTGACCTGCGACCATCTATTGAAGATTCTTTTGACTACAGCTTATTTCCTGCTGCCACAAATCAGCTACAATCCTATTCAATGAAAAATTGTCTCCGAAAAGCATCAAATCTGCTTGAAATGATACGTGGCTATCAGCACCATTATTCAACACACATGCTCGACAGTGCGCAGACGCCTGTGGCGTAGCCCTTGGCTCCTGAATCAGATGCAGTAGTTCCAACAAAAACTCTCCTGAACGGCACTGTGCCGAAAACTTCGCTACAGATCACCCTTGTCTTGCTTGTGCTTCTGGTAGACGCCGGTTTTGCAGCCAGGAAGCGGACAGCAGCAACTTCCAACTAGTTTTAGAGTACTCAAACAACACAGTAAAACAGCATGCATCTATTGCAGAACAGGAAA
Organism: Schistocerca cancellata; assembly: GCF_023864275.1. Lineage (NCBI taxonomy): Eukaryota > Metazoa > Arthropoda > Insecta > Orthoptera > Acrididae > Schistocerca > Schistocerca cancellata. The sequence continues at coordinate 610,550 of NW_026047108.1, forward strand.
AACTCGACCGTGACAGGATTCGAACCTGCAATCTTCGGATCCGAAGTCCGACGCATTATCCATTAGGCCACACCTTCACTGGCGCAATATACTTCTCCACCCACACCTCATTTTCGCCATTTGTACACTTGGCAGAATGAATTTCCCATCTTTGACGCAGTTCTCCATCTCAAATTTCAGTACTAAAAGTACGACGCTACTTCTTGCTGTGTCCCATCGCAAGTTACATTCAAGCCCTTATGACGCTGATCAAACAAGAGAAGGCAAATCAGCTTCAATCGCTTAGTGCCATCTCAGTCGCTTGCAGAAGGTACCTCACCCTATGTGATACAATGGCGAGTTGTCGCTATTACCAAAGCGGCGGCGGCGCCGACGCCGACGACGACGACGACGACAATCGCGAGGGTCTTTATCAGGGGTAGAAAATACATCACAAGAACTAAGTATTTCACGTCGGCATTCTCCGGAGACTGCCAAAAGCAGCAGTTTCTGGTGCCCACTTTAATAGCACCATTCACACTATTCATTTGCGAGAGCATTTCTTAAATACCGCACCCATTCATAATTTTTTTATCCTTGACCGCTTTTTTCGAAAGGGCCACGGTGGGAGGGGCTGTTACAAAATTCATTTGCCTCCTGTGAGGATCGAACTGACGACCTTTGGTTTACTAGACCAGCGCTCTGCCACTGAGCTAAGGAGGCGCCTCCTAGCGCACTTTTCGGGTACTTTGTTCTTACAGACTAGTGAATCGGAGCCCTTCAGCTCGAAACGCACCGCATGAGCGACCATTATTTGCATTTAGTTAGCACAGCTGCTGCTTTCCTACACATCTCACACTATATCGATGTACAACTAAAATTCCAAAACAACACATTTATTTCATTTCAGAGTCACTTTCAGCTTCAAATACCGTTCCTCTGATATTCATATGAAGCTAGGCATCGTCGTAACCCGTTACGTTCATTACGCAAGGCTCACGAGAGGGGCGCATGTTGGATCCGCGTAGACACAAAATTTTGCGCCGCCCAGCGTGGGGCTCGAACCCACGACCCTGAGATTAAGAGTCTCATGCTCTACCGACTGAGCTAGCCGGGCTGCACGCAACGCGTTACGAGCCATACAATACTGATTTGACCTGCGACCATCTATTGAAGATTCTTTTGACTACAGCTTATTTCCTGCTGCCACAAATCAGCTACAATCCTATTCAATGAAAAATTGTCTCCGAAAAGCATCAAATCTGCTTGAAATGATACGTGGCTATCAGCAGCATTATTCAACACACATGCTCGACAGTGCGCAGACGCCTGTGGCGTAGCCCTTGGCTCCTGAATCAGATGCAGTAGTTCCAACAAAAACTCTCCTGAACGGCACTGTGCCGAAAACTTCGCTACAGATCACCCTTGTCTTGCTTGTGCTTCTGGTAGACGCCGGTTTTGCAGCCAGGAAGCGGACAGCAGCAACTTCCAACTAGTTTTAGAGTACTCAAACAACACAGTAAAACAGCATGCATCTATTGCAGAACAGGAAAAACTCGACCGTGACAGGATTCGAACCTGCAATCTTCGGATCCGAAGTCCGACGCATTATCCATTAGGCCACACCTTCACTGGCGCAATATACTTCTCCACCCACACCTCATTTTCGCCATTTGTACACTTGGCAGAATGAATTTCCCATCTTTGACGCAGTTCTCCATCTCAAATTTCAGTACTAAAAGTACGACGCTACTTCTTGCTGTGTCCCATCGCAAGTTACATTCAAGCCCTTATGACGCTGATCAAACAAGAGAAGGCAAATCAGCTTCAATCGCTTAGTGCCATCTCAGTCGCTTGCAGAAGGTACCTCACCCTATGTGATACAATGGCGAGTTGTCGCTATTACCAAAGCGGCGGCGGCGCCGACGCCGACGCCGACGACGACGACGACAATCGCTAGGGTCTTTATCAGGGGTAGAAAATACATCACAAGAACTAAGTATTTCACGTCGGCATTCTCCGGAGACTGCCAAAAGCAGCAGTTTCTGGTGCCCACTTTAATAGCACCATTCACACTATTCATTTGCGAGAGCATTTCTGAAATACGGCACCCATTCATAATTTTTTTATCCTTGACCGCTTTTTTCGAAAGGGCCACGGTGGGAGGGGCTGTTACAAAATTCATTTGCCTCCTGTGAGGATCGAACTGACGACCTTTGGTTTACTAGACCAGCGCTCTGCCACTGAGCTAAGGAGGCGCCTCCTAGCGCACTTTTCGGGTACTTTGTTCTTACAGACTAGTGAATCGGAGCCCTTCAGCTCGAAACGCACCGCATGAGCGACCATTATTTGCATTTAGTTAGCACAGCTGCTGCTTTCCTACACATCTCACACTATATCGACGTACAACTAAAATTCCAAAACAACACATTTATTTCATTTCAGAGTCACTTTCAGCTGCAAATACCGTTCCTCTGATATTCATATGAAGCTAGGCATCGTCGTAACCCGTTACGTTCATTACGCAAGGCTCACGAGAGGGGCGCATGTTGGATCCGCGTAGACACAAAATTTTGCGCCGCCCAGCGTGGGGCTCGAACCCACGACCCTGAGATTAAGAGTCTCATGCTCTACCGACTGAGCTAGCCGGGCTGCACGCAACGCGTTACGAGCCATACAATACTGATTTGACCTGCGACCATCTATTGAAGATTCTTTTGACTACAGCTTATTTCCTGCTGCCACAAATCAGCTACAATCCTATTCAATGAAAAATTGTCTCCGAAAAGCATCAAATCTGCTTGAAATGATACGTGGCTATCAGCACCATTATTCAACACACATGCTCGACAGTGCGCAGACGCCTGTGGCGTAGCCCTTGGCTCCTGAATCAGATGCAGTAGTTCCAACAAAAACTCTCCTGAACGGCACTGTGCCGAAAACTTCGCTACAGATCACCCTTGTCTTGCTTGTGCTGCTGGTAGACGCCGGTTTTGCAGCCAGGAAGCGGACAGCAGCAACTTCCAACTAGTTTTAGAGTACTCAAACAACACAGTAAAACAGCATGCATCTTTTGCAGAACAGGAAAAACTCGACCGTGACAGGATTCGAACCTGCAATCTTCGGATCCGAAGTCCGACGCCTTATCCATTAGGCCACACCTTCACTGGCGCAATATACTTCTCCACACACACCTCATTTTCGCCATTTGTACACTTGGCAGAATGAATTTCCCATCTTTGACGCAGTTCTCCATCTCAAATTTCAGTACTAAAAGTACGACGCTACTTCTTGCTGTGTCCCATCGCAAGTTACATTCAAGCCCTTATGACGCTGATCAAACAAGAGAAGGCAAATCAGCTTCAATCGCTTAGTGCCATCTCAGTCGCTTGCAGAAGGTACCTCACCCTATGTGATACAATGGCGAGTTGTCGCTATTACCAAAGCGGCGGCGGCGCCGACGACGACGACGACAATCGCGAGGGTCTTTATCAGGGGTAGAAAATACATCACAAGAACTAAGTATTTCACGTCGGCATTCTCCGGAGACTGCCAAAAGCAGCAGTTTCTGGTGCCCACTTTAATAGCACCATTCACACTATTCATTTGCGAGAGCATTTCTTAAATACCGCACCCATTCATAATTTTTTTATCCTTGACCGCTTTTTTCGAAAGGGCCACGGTGGGAGGGGCTGTTACAAAATTCATTTGCCTCCTGTGAGGATCGAACTGACGACCTTTGGTTTACTAGACCAGCGCTCTGCCACTGAGCTAAGGAGGCGCCTCCTAGCGCACTTTTCGGGTACTTTGTTCTTACCGACTAGTGAATCGGAGCCCTTCAGCTCGAAACGCACCGCATGAGCGACCATTATTTGCATTTAGTTAGCACAGCTGCTGCTTTCCTACACATCTCACACTATATCGATGTACAACTAAAATTCCAAAACAACACATTTATTTCATTTCAGAGTCACTTTCAGCTTCAAATACCGTTCCTCTGATATTCATATGAAGCTAGGCATCGTCGTAACCCGTTACGTTCATTACGCAAGGCTCACGAGATGGGCGCATGTTGGATCCGCGTAGACACAAAATTTTGCGCCGCCCAGCGTGGGGCTCGAACCCACGACCCTGAGATTAAGAGTCTCATGCTCTACCGACTGAGCTAGCCGGGCTGCACGCAACGCGTTACGAGCCATACAATACTGATTTGACCTGCGACCATCTATTGAAGATTCTTTTGACTACAGCTTATTTCCTGCTGCCACAAATCAGCTACAATCCTATTCAATGAAAAATTGTCTCCGAAAAGCATCAAATCTGCTTGAAATGATACGTGGCTATCAGCACCATTATTCAACACACATGCTCGACAGTGCGCAGACGCCTGTGGCGTAGCCCTTGGCTCCTGAATCAGATGCAGTAGTTCCAACAAAAACTCTCCTGAACGGCACTGTGCCGAAAACTTCGCTACAGATCACCCTTGTCTTGCTTGTGCTTCTGGTAGACGCCGGTTTTGCAGCCAGGAAGCGGACAGCAGCAACTTCCAACTAGTTTTAGAGTACTCAAACAACACAGTAAAACAGCATGCATCTTTTGCAGAACAGGAAAAACTCGACCGTGACAGGATTCGAACCTGCAATCTTCGGATCCGAAGTCCGACGCCTTATCCATTAGGCCACACCTTCACTGGCGCAATATACTTCTCCACACACACCTCATTTTCGCCATTTGCACACTTGGCAGAATGAATTTCCCATCTTTGACGCAGTTCTCCATCTCAAATTTCAGTACTAAAAGTACGACGCTACTTCTTGCTGTGTCCCATCGCAAGTTACATTCAAGCCCTTATGACGCTGATCAAACAAGAGAAGGCAAATCAGCTTCAATCGCTTAGTGCCATCTCAGTCGCTTGCAGAAGGTACCTCACCCTATATGATACAATGGCGAGTTGTCGCTATTACCAAAGCGGCGGCGCCGACGACGACGACGACGACGACGACGACAATCGCGAGGGTTTTTATCAGGGGTAGAAAATACATCACAAGAACTAAGTATTTCTCGTCGGCATTCTCCGGAGACTGCCAAAAGCAGCAGTTTCTGGTGCCCACTTTAATAGCACCATTCACACTATTCATTTGCGAGAGCATTTCTTAAATACCGTACCCATTCATAATTTTTTTATCCTTGACCGCTTTTTTCGAAAGGGCCACGGTGGGAGGGGCTGTTACAAAATTCATTTGCCTCCTGTGAGGATCGAACTGACGACCTCTGGTTTACTAGACCAGCGCTCTGCCACTGAGCTAAGGAGGCGCCTCCTAGCGCACTTTTCGGGTACTTTGTTCTTACAGACTAGTGAATCGGAGCCCTTCAGCTCGAAACGCACCGCATGAGCGACCATTATTTGCATTTAGTTAGCACAGCTGCTGCTTTCCTACACATCTCACACTATATCGATGTACAACTAAAATTCCAAAACAACACATTTATTTCATTTCAGAGTCACTTTCAGCTTCAAATACCGTTCCTCTGATATTCATATGAAGCTAGGCATCGTCGTAACCCGTTACGTTCATTACGCAAGGCTCACGAGATGGGCGCATGTTGGATCCGCGTAGACACAAAATTTTGCGCCGCCCAGCGTGGGGCTCGAACCCACGACCCTGAGATTAAGAGTCTCATGCCATACCGACTGAGCTAGCCGGGCTGCACGCAACGCGTTACGAGCCATACAATACTGATTTGACCTGCGACCATCTATTGAAGATTCTTTTGACTACAGCTTATTTCCTGCTGCCACAAATCAGCTACAATCCTATTCAATGAAAAATTGTCTCCGAAAAGCATCAAATCTGCTTGAAATGATACGTGGCTATCAGCACCATTATTCAACACACATGCTCGACAGTGCGCAGACGCCTGTGGCGTAGCCCTTGGCTCCTGAATCAGATGCAGTAGTTCCAACAAAAACTCTCCTGAACGGCACTGTGCCGAAAACTTCGCTACAGATCACCCTTGTCTTGCTTGTGCTTCTGGTAGACGCCGGTTTTGCAGCCAGGAAGCGGACAGCAGCAACTTCCAACTAGTTTTAGAGTACTCAAACAACACAGTAAAACAGCATGCATCTTTTGCAGAACAGGAAAAACTCGACCGTGACAGGATTCGAACCTGCAATCTTCGGATCCGAAGTCCGACGCCTTATCCATTAGGCCACACCTTCACTGGCGCAATATACTTCTCCACACACACCTCATTTTCGCCATTTGTACACTTGGCAGAATGAATTTCCCATCTTTGACGCAGTTCTCCATCTCAAATTTCAGTACTAAAAGTACGACGCTACTTCTTGCTGTGTCCCATCGCAAGTTACATTCAAGCCCTTATGACGCTGATCAAACAAGAGAAGGCAAATCAGCTTCAATCGCTTAGTGCCATCTCAGTCGCTTGCAGAAGGTACCTCACCCTATATGATACAATGGCGAGTTGTCGCTATTACCAAAGCGGCGGCGGCGCCGACGACGACGACGACAATCGCGAGGGTTTTTATCAGGGGTAGAAAATACATCACAAGAACTAAGTATTTCTCGTCGGCATTCTCCGGAGACTGCCAAAAGCAGCAGTTTCTGGTGCCCACTTTAATAGCACCATTCACACTATTCATTTGCGAGAGCATTTCTTAAATACCGCACCCATTCATAATTTTTTTATCCTTGACCGCTTTTTTCGAAAGGGCCACGGTGGGAGGGGCTGTTACAAAATTCATTTGCCTCCTGTGAGTATCGAACTGACGACCTCTGGTTTACTAGACCAGCGCTCTGCCACTGAGCTAAGGAGGCGCCTCCTAGCGCACTTTTCGGGTACTTTGTTCTTACAGACTAGTGAATCGGAGCCCTTCAGCTCGAAACGCACCGCATGAGCGACCATTATTTGCATTTAGTTAGCACAGCTGCTGCTTTCCTACACATCTCACACTATATCGATGTACAACTAAAATTCCAAAACAACACATTTATTTCATTTCAGAGTCACTTTCAGCTTCAAATACCATTCCTCTGATATTCATACGAAGCTAGGCATCGTCGTAACCCGTTACGTTCATTACGCAAGGCTCACGAGAGGGGCGCATGTTGGATCCGCGTAGACACAAAATTTTGCGCCGCCCAGCGTGGGGCTCGAACCCACGACCCTGAGATTAAGAGTCTCATGCTCTACCGACTGAGCTAGCCGGGCTGCACGCAACGCGTTACGAGCCATACAATACTGATTTGTCCTGCGACCATCTATTGAAGATTCTTTTGACTACAGCTTATTTCCTGCTGCCACAAATCAGCTACAATCCTATTCAATGAAAAATTGTCTCCGAAAGGCATCAAATCTGCTTGAAATGATACGTGGCTATCAGCACCATTATTCAACACACATGCTCGACAGTGCGCAGACGCCTGTGGCGTAGCCCTTGGCTCCTGAATCAGATGCAGTAGTTCCAACAAAAACTCTCCTGAACGGCACTGTGCCGAAAACTTCGCTACAGATCACCCTTGTCTTGCTTGTGCTTCTGGTAGACGCCGGTTTTGCAGCCAGGAAGCGGACAGCAGCAACTTCCAACTAGTTTTAGAGTACTCAAACAACACAGTAAAACAGCATGCATCTTTTGCAGAACAGGAAAAACTCGACCGTGACAGGATTCGAACCTGCAATCTTCGGATCCGAAGTCCGACGCCTTATCCATTAGGCCACACCTTCACTGGCGCAATATACTTCTCCACACACACCTCATTTTCGCCATTTGTACACTTGGCAGAATGAATTTCCCATCTTTGACGCAGTTCTCCATCTCAAATTTCAGTACTAAAAGTACGACGCTACTTCTTGCTGTGTCCCATCGCAAGTTACATTCAAGCCCTTATGACGCTGATCAAACAAGAGAAGGCAAATCAGCTTCAATCGCTTAGTGCCATCTCAGTCGCTTGCAGAAGGTACCTCACCCTATATGATACAATGGCGAGTTGTCGCTATTACCAAAGCGGCGGCGGCGCCGACGACGACGACGACAATCGCGAGGGTTTTTATCAGGGGTAGAGAATACATCACAAGAACTAAGTATTTCTCGTCGGCATTCTCCGGAGACTGCCAAAAGCAGCAGTTTCTGGTGCCCACTTTAATAGCACCATTCACACTATTCATTTGCGAGAGCATTTCTTAAATACCGCACCCATTCATAATTTTTTTATCCTTGACCGCTTTTTTCGAAAGGGCCACGGTGGGAGGGGCTGTTACAAAATTCATTTGCCTCCTGTGAGGATCGAACTGACGACCTGTGGTTAACTAGACCAGCGCTCTGCCACTGAGCTAAGGAGGCGCCTCCTAGCGCACTTTTCGGGTACTTTGTTCTTACAGACTAGTGAATCGGAGCCCTTCAGCTCGAAACGCACCGCATGAGCGACCATTATTTGCATTTAGTTAGCACAGCTGCTGCTTTCCTACACATCTCACACTATATCGATGTACAACTAAAATTCCAAAACAACACATTTATTTCATTTCAGAGTCACTTTCAGCTTCAAATACCGTTCCTCTGATATTCATACGAAGCTAGGCATCGTCGTAACCCGTTACGTTCATTACGCAAGGCTCACGAGAGGGGCGCATGTTGGATCCGCGTAGACACAAAATTTTGCGCCGCCCAGCGTGGGGCTCGAACCCACGACCCTGAGATTAAGAGTCTCATGCTCTACCGACTGAGCTAGCCGGGCTGCACGCAACGCGTTACGAGCCATACAATACTGATTTGACCTGCGACCATCTATTGAAGATTCTTTTGACTACAGCTTATTTCCTGCTGCCACAAATCAGCTACAATCCTATTCAATGAAAAATTGTCTCCGAAAAGCATCAAATCTGCTTGAAATGATACGTGGCTATCAGCACCATTATTCAACACACATGCTCGACAGTGCGCAGACGCCTGTGGCGTAGCCCTTGGCTCCTGAATCAGATGCAGTAGTTCCAACAAAAACTCTCCTGAACGGCACTGTGCCGAAAACTTCGCTACAGATCACCCTTGTCTTGCTTGTGCTTCTGGTAGACGCCGGTTTTGCAGCCAGGAAGCGGACAGCAGCAACTTCCAACTAGTTTTAGAGTACTCAAACAACACAGTGAAACAGCATGCATCTTTTGCAGAACAGGAAAAACTCGACCGTGACAGGATTCGAACCTGCAATCTTCGGATCCGAAGTCCGACGCATTATCCATTAGGCCACACCTTCACTGGCGCAATATACTTCTCCACACACACCTCATTTTCGCCATTTGTACACTTGGCAGAATGAATTTCCCATCTTTGACGCAGTTCTCCATCTCAAATTTCAGTACTAAAAGTACGACGCTACTTCTTGCTGTGTCCCATCGCAAGTTACATTCAAGCCCTTATGACGCTGATCAAACAAGAGGTGGCAAATCAGCTTCAATCGCTTAGTGCCATCTCAGTCGCTTGCAGAAAGTACCTCACCCTATGTGATACAATGGCGAGTTGTCGCTATTACCAAAGCGGCGGCTTCGGCGGCGGCGGCGACGACGACGACGACGACGACGACGACGACAATCGCGAGGGTCTTTATCAGGGGTAGAAAATACATCACAAGAACTAAGTATTTCACGTCGGCATTTTCCGGAGACTGCCAAAAGCAGCAGATTCTTGTGTTCACTTTAATAGCACCATTCACACTATTCATTTGCGAGAGCATTTCTTAAATACCGCACCCATTCATAATTTTTTTATCCTTGACCGCTTTTTTCGAAAGGGCCACGGTGGGAGGGGCTGTTACAAAATTCATTTGCCTCCTGTGAGGATCGAACTGACGACCTCTGGTTTACTAGACCAGCGCTCTGCCACTGAGCTAAGGAGGCGCCTCCTAGCGCATTTTTCGGGTACTTTGTTCTTACAGACTAGTGAATCGGAGCCCTTCAGCTCGAAACGCACCGCATGAGCGACCATTATTTGCGTTTAGTTAGCACAGCTGCTGCTTTCCTACACATCTCACACTATATCGATGTACAACTAAAATTCCAAAACAACACATTTATTTCATTTCAGAGTCACTTTCAGCTTCAAATACCATTCCTCTGATATTCATACGAAGCTAGGCATCGTCGTAACCCGTTACGTTCATTACGCAAGGCTCACGAGAGGGGCGCATGTTGGATCCGCGTAGACACAAAATTTTGCGTCGCCCAGCGTGGGGCTCGAACCCACGACCCTGAGATTAAGAGTCTCATGCTCTACCGACTGAGCTAGCCGGGCTGCACGCAACGCGTTACGAGCCATACAATACTGATTTGTCCTGCGACCATCTATTGAAGATTCTTTTGACTACAGCTTATTTCCTGCTGCCACAAATCAGCTACAATCCTATTCAATGAAAAATTGTCTCCGAAAGGCATCAAATCTGCTTGAAATGATACGTGGCTATCAGCACCATTATTCAACACACATGCTCGACAGTGCGCAGACGCCTGTGGCGTAGCCCTTGGCTCCTGAATCAGATGCAGTAGTTCCAACAAAAACTCTCCTGAACGGCACTGTGCCGAAAACTTCGCTACAGATCACCCTTGTCTTGCTTGTGCTTCTGGTAGACGCCGGTTTTGCAGCCAGGAAGCGGACAGCAGCAACTTCCAACTAGTTTTAGAGTACTCAAACAACACAGTAAAACAGCATGCATCTTTTGCAGAACAGGAAAAACTCGACCGTGACAGGATTCGAACCTGCAATCTTCGGATCCGAAGTCCGACGCCTTATCCATTAGGCCACACCTTCACTGGCGCAATATACTTCTCCACACACACCTCATTTTCGCCATTTGTACACTTGGCAGAATGAATTTCCCATCTTTGACGCAGTTCTCCATCTCAAATTTCAGTACTAAAAGTACGACGCTACTTCTTGCTGTGTCCCATCGCAAGTTACATTCAAGCCCTTATGACGCTGATCAAACAAGAGAAGGCAAATCAGCTTCAATCGCTTAGTGCCATCTCAGTCGCTTGCAGAAGGTACCTCACCCTATATGATACAATGGCGAGTTGTCGCTATTACCAAAGCGGCGGCGGCGCCGACGACGACGACGACAATCGCGAGGGTTTTTATCAGGGGTAGAGAATACATCACAAGAACTAAGTATTTCTCGTCGGCATTCTCCGGAGACTGCCAAAAGCAGCAGTTTCTGGTGCCCACTTTAATAGCACCATTCACACTATTCATTTGCGAGAGCATTTCTTAAATACCGCACCCATTCATAATTTTTTTATCCTTGACCGCTTTTTTCGAAAGGGCCACGGTGGGAGGGGCTGTTACAAAATTCATTTGCCTCCTGTGAGGATCGAACTGACGACCTGTGGTTAACTAGACCAGCGCTCTGCCACTGAGCTAAGGAGGCGCCTCCTAGCGCACTTTTCGGGTACTTTGTTCTTACAGACTAGTGAATCGGAGCCCTTCAGCTCGAAACGCACCGCATGAGCGACCATTATTTGCATTTAGTTAGCACAGCTGCTGCTTTCCTACACATCTCACACTATATCGATGTACAACTAAAATTCCAAAACAACACATTTATTTCATTTCAGAGTCACTTTCAGCTTCAAATACCGTTCCTCTGATATTCATACGAAGCTAGGCATCGTCGTAACCCGTTACGTTCATTACGCAAGGCTCACGAGAGGGGCGCATGTTGGATCCGCGTAGACACAAAATTTTGCGCCGCCCAGCGTGGGGCTCGAACCCACGACCCTGAGATTAAGAGTCTCATGCTCTACCGACTGAGCTAGCCGGGCTGCACGCAACGCGTTACGAGCCATACAATACTGATTTGACCTGCGACCATCTATTGAAGATTCTTTTGACTACAGCTTATTTCCTGCTGCCACAAATCAGCTACAATCCTATTCAATGAAAAATTGTCTCCGAAAGGCATCAAATCTGCTTGAAATGATACGTGGCTATCAGCACCATTATTCAACACACATGCTCGACAGTGCGCAGACGCCTGTGGCGTAGCCCTTGGCTCCTGAATCAGATGCAGTAGTTCCAACAAAAACTCTCCTGAACGGCACTGTGCCGAAAACTTCGCTACAGATCACCCTTGTCTTGCTTGTGCTTCTGGTAGACGCCGGTTTTGCAGCCAGGAAGCGGACAGCAGCAACTTCCAACTAGTTTTAGAGTACTCAAACAACACAGTAAAACAGCATGCATCTTTTGCAGAACAGGAAAAACTCGACCGTGACAGGATTCGAACCTGCAATCTTCGGATCCGAAGTCCGACGCCTTATCCATTAGGCCACACCTTCACTGGCGCAATATACTTCTCCACACACACCTCATTTTCGCCATTTGTACACTTGGCAGAATGAATTTCCCATCTTTGACGCAGTTCTCCATCTCAAATTTCAGTACTAAAAGTACGACGCTACTTCTTGCTGTGTCCCATCGCAAGTTACATTCAAGCCCTTATGACGCTGATCAAACAAGAGAAGGCAAATCAGCTTCAATCGCTTAGTGCCATCTCAGTCGCTTGCAGAAGGTACCTCACCCTATATGATACAATGGCGAGTTGTCGCTATTACCAAAGCGGCGGCGGCGCCGACGACGACGACGACAATCGCGAGGGTTTTTATCAGGGGTAGAGAATACATCACAAGAACTAAGTATTTCTCGTCGGCATTCTCCGGAGACTGCCAAAAGCAGCAGTTTCTGGTGCCCACTTTAATAGCACCATTCACACTATTCATTTGCGAGAGCATTTCTTAAATACCGCACCCATTCATAATTTTTTTATCCTTGACCGCTTTTTTCGAAAGGGCCACGGTGGGAGGGGCTGTTACAAAATTCATTTGCCTCCTGTGAGGATCGAACTGACGACCTGTGGTTAACTAGACCAGCGCTCTGCCACTGAGCTAAGGAGGCGCCTCCTAGCGCACTTTTCGGGTACTTTGTTCTTACAGACTAGTGAATCGGAGCCCTTCAGCTCGAAACGCACCGCATGAGCGACCATTATTTGCATTTAGTTAGCACAGCTGCTGCTTTCCTACACATCTCACACTATATCGATGTACAACTAAAATTCCAAAACAACACATTTATTTCATTTCAGAGTCACTTTCAGCTTCAAATACCGTTCCTCTGATATTCATACGAAGCTAGGCATCGTCGTAACCCGTTACGTTCATTACGCAAGGCTCACGAGAGGGGCGCATGTTGGATCCGCGTAGACACAAAATTTTGCGCCGCCCAGCGTGGGGCTCGAACCCACGACCCTGAGATTAAGAGTCTCATGCTCTACCGACTGAGCTAGCCGGGCTGCACGCAACGCGTTACGAGCCATACAATACTGATTTGACCTGCGACCATCTATTGAAGATTCTTTTGACTACAGCTTATTTCCTGCTGCCACAAATCAGCTACAATCCTATTCAATGAAAAATTGTCTCCGAAAAGCATCAAATCTGCTTGAAATGATACGTGGCTATCAGCACCATTATTCAACACACATGCTCGACAGTGCGCAGACGCCTGTGGCGTAGCCCTTGGCTCCTGAATCAGATGCAGTAGTTCCAACAAAAACTCTCCTGAACGGCACTGTGCCGAAAACTTCGCTACAGATCACCCTTGTCTTGCTTGTGCTTCTGGTAGACGCCGGTTTTGCAGCCAGGAAGCGGACAGCAGCAACTTCCAACTAGTTTTAGAGTACTCAAACAACACAGTGAAACAGCATGCATCTTTTGCAGAACAGGAAAAACTCGACCGTGACAGGATTCGAACCTGCAATCTTCGGATCCGAAGTCCGACGCATTATCCATTAGGCCACACCTTCACTGGCGCAATATACTTCTCCACACACACCTCATTTTCGCCATTTGTACACTTGGCAGAATGAATTTCCCATCTTTGACGCAGTTCTCCATCTCAAATTTCAGTACTAAAAGTACGACGCTACTTCTTGCTGTGTCCCATCGCAAGTTACATTCAAGCCCTTATGACGCTGATCAAACAAGAGGTGGCAAATCAGCTTCAATCGCTTAGTGCCATCTCAGTCGCTTGCAGAAAGTACCTCACCCTATGTGATACAATGGCGAGTTGTCGCTATTACCAAAGCGGCGGCTTCGGCGGCGGCGGCGACGACGACGACGACGACGACGACGACGACAATCGCGAGGGTCTTTATCAGGGGTAGAAAATACATCACAAGAACTAAGTATTTCACTTCGGCATTTTCCGGAGACTGCCAAAAGCAGCAGATTCTTGTGTTCACTTTAATAGCACCATTCACACTATTCATTTGCGAGAGCATTTCTTAAATACCGCACCCATTCATAATTTTTTTATCCTTGACCGCTTTTTTCGAAAGGGCCACGGTGGGAGGGGCTGTTACAAAATTCATTTGCCTCCCGTGAGGATCGAACTGACGACCTCTGGTTTACTAGACCAGCGCTCTGCCACTGAGCTAAGGAGGCGCCTCCTAGCGCATTTTTCGGGTACTTTGTTCTTACAGACTAGTGAATCGGAGCCCTTCAGCTCGAAACGCACCGCATGAGCGACCATTATTTGCGTTTAGTTAGCACAGCTGCTGCTTTCCTACACATCTCACACTATATCGATGTACAACTAAAATTCCAAAACAACACATTTATTTCATTTCAGAGTCACTTTCAGCTTCAAATACCATTCCTCTGATATTCATACGAAGCTAGGCATCGTCGTAACCCGTTACGTTCATTACGCAAGGCTCACGAGAGGGGCGCATGTTGGATCCGCGTAGACACAAAATTTTGCGCCGCCCAGCGTGGGGCTCGAACCCACGACCCTGAGATTAAGAGTCTCATGCTCTACCGACTGAGCTAGCCGGGCTGCACGCAACGCGTTACGAGCCATACAATACTGATTTGTCCTGCGACCATCTATTGAAGATTCTTTTGACTACAGCTTATTTCCTGCTGCCACAAATCAGCTACAATCCTATTCAATGAAAAATTGTCTCCGAAAGGCATCAAATCTGCTTGAAATGATACGTGGCTATCAGCACCATTATTCAACACACATGCTCGACAGTGCGCAGACGCCTGTGGCGTAGCCCTTGGCTCCTGAATCAGATGCAGTAGTTCCAACAAAAACTCTCTTGAACGGCACTGTGCCGAAAACTTCGCTACAGATCACCCTTGTCTTGCTTGTGCTTCTGGTAGACGCCGGTTTTGCAGCCAGGAAGCGGACAGCAGCAACTTCCAACTAGTTTTAGAGTACTCAAACAACACAGTAAAACAGCATGCATCTTTTGCAGAACAGGAAAAACTCGACCGTGACAGGATTCGAACCTGCAATCTTCGGATCCGAAGTCCGACGCCTTATCCATTAGGCCACACGGTCACTGGCGCAATATACTTCTCCACACACACCTCATTTTCGACATTTGTACACTTGGCAGAATGAATTTCCCATCTTTGACGCAGTTCTCCATCTCAAATTTCAGTACTAAAAGTACGACGCTACTTCTTGCTGTGTCCCATCGCAAGTTACATTCAATCCCTTATGACGCTGATCAAACAAGAGGTGGCAAATCAGCTTCAATCGCTTAGTGCCATCTCAGTCGCTTGCAGAAGGTACCTCACCCTATGTGATACAATGGCGAGTTGTCGCTATTACCAAAGCGGCGGCGGCGCCGACGACGACGACGACGACGACGACGACGACGACAATCGCGAGGGTCTTTATCAGGGGTAGAAAATACATCACAAGAACTAAGTATTTCACGTCGGCATTCTCCGGAGACTGCCAAAAGCAGCAGATTCTGGTGTTCACTTTAATAGCACCATTCACACTATTCATTTGCGAGAGCATTTCTTAAATACCGCACCCATTCATAATTTTTTTATCCTTGACCGCTTTTTTCGAAAGGGCCACGGTGGGAGGGGCTGTTACAAAATTCATTTGCCTCCTGTGAGGATCGAACTGACGACCTCTGGTTTACTAGACCAGCGCTCTGCCACTGAGCTAAGGAGGCGCCTCCTAGCGCACTTTTCGGGTACTTTGTTCTTACAGACTAGTGAATCGGAGCCCTTCAGCTCGAAACGCACCGCATGAGCGACCATTATTTGCGTTTAGTTAGCACAGCTGCTGCTTTCCTACACATCTCACACTATATCGATGTACAACTAAAATTCCAAAACAACACATTTATTTCATTTCAGAGTCACTTTCAGCTTCAAATACCGTTCCTCTGATATTCATACGAAGCTAGGCATCGTCGTAACCCGTTACGTTCATTACGCAAGGCTCACGAGAGGGGCGCATGTTGGATCCGCGTAGACACAAAATTTTGCGCCGCCCAGCGTGGGGCTCGAACCCACGACCCTGAGATTAAGAGTCTCATGCTCTACCGACTGAGCTAGCCGGGCTGCACGAAACGCGTTACGAGCCATACAATACTGATTTGTCCTGCGACCATCTATTGAAGATTCTTTTGACTACAGCTTATTTCCTGCTGCCACAAATCAGCTACAATCCTATTCAATGAAAAATTGTCTCCGAAAGGCATCAAATCTGCTTGAAATGATACGTGGCTATCAGCACCATTATTCAACACACATGCTCGACAGTGCGCAGACGTCTGTGGCGTAGCCCTTGGCTCCTGAATCAGATGCAGTAGTTCCAACAAAAACTCTCCTGAACGGCACTGTGCCGAAAACTTCGCTACAGATCACCCTTGTCTTGCTTGTGCTTCTGGTAGACGCCGGTTTTGCAGCCAGGAAGCGGACAGCAGCAACTTCCAACTAGTTTTAGAGTACTCAAACAACACAGTAAAACAGCATGCATCTTTTGCAGAACAGGAAAAACTCGACCGTGACAGGATTCGAACCTGCAATCTTCGGATCCGAAGTCCGACGCCTTATCCATTAGGCCACATGGTCACTGGCGCAATATACTTCTCCACACACACCTCATTTTCGACATTTGTACACTTGGCAGAATGAATTTCCCATCTTTGACGCAGTTCTCCATCTCAAATTTCTGTACTAAAAGTACGACGCTACTTCTTGCTGTGTCCCATCGCAAGTTACATTCAAGCCCTTATGACGCTGATCAAACAAGAGGTGGCAAATCAGCTTCAATCGCTTAGTGCCATCTCAGTCGCTTGCAGAAGGTACCTCACCCTATGTGATACAATGGCGAGTTGTCGCTATTACCAAAGCGGCGGCGGCGCCGACGACGACGACGACAATCGCGAGGGTCTTTATCAGGGGTAGAAAATACATCACAAGAACTAAGTATTTCACGTCGGCATTCTCCGGAGACTGCCAAAAGCAGCAGTTTTTTTTTTTTTCCTTTATTGAATTTCAATTCCCCCCGAAGGGGGCGGGCTGGCAGCGGCTTAGGACGCCGCTCTGCAGCCTACAGATTTTCTGATAAAGAGCAGGAGAATAAACAATAATAAAAAACAGGCGATAAAATCGGGGACTTAGTGAGTAACAAGGTGAAAAGAAAATGGGGAAATTAAAACAAACAACAGACGGAGGATGAAGCGAATAAAAATACATATGGAGCAGACAGGGGAAACAATAGACAATTAAAAAAAACACGGCGACAGTCTGGATTCTGTTCGCAAAGTATATAAAATGCACACCCAGCGACAGCATGGTTTCTGTTCGCAACACAACACTGAATAGTCACTAGAACACGGCACGAAAGAGTCGGCAAAGGTGACACCACAGTCGAGAGCAGGTGGGGGGAAACTGGACAGGAGATGTGAAAACAAAAAGGGGGGGAAAGGAGAGTAAAAGCGAAGGGGGGGGGAACCGGGAAAGGAGCTGATGGAGGATGAGGACCCATAAGAGGGGTGGGGGGCAGACGCGACAGGGAGGGGGGTAGGCAGAGGAGGGGAATACAAAAGGACTGGGGGGGAGAAGGGAGGTAGGGAGAGGTGTAGTGGGGAGGAAACTGGACGGAAGGGGGGGGAAGAGGGAGCCCAGAGAAAGGACAGAGGAAAGGAGGGGGAGGGAGGATCAGAGTTGATAGGAAGGATAAATGGAGGGAGAGAGGGCATCATCCGGGAGGGGGAGTTGACGGAAGCCACCTTGGGAAAGGAGATGGAGGGTGTAGAGATGGAGGGTAGGGGGGACACAACGGTGAAGACAGGGCAGGGGGCGAGGATGGGAGAGGAGAGGAGCAACCAGGGGGTGAGGGGGTTCAAGACGGCGGGAGGTGTAGAGGATGCGGATATGTTCGAGGAAGAGGAGCAGATGGGGGAAAGGAATGAGATCATAGAGGATACGCGTGGGGGACGGGAGGCGGATACGGAAGGCGAGGCGGAGTGCATGACGCTCAAGGATCTGGAGGGACTGATAGAATTTGGGGGGGGCAGATATCCAGGCAGGACTGGCATAACAGAGGATGGGACGGATTAAGGATTTGTAGGTGTGGAGGATGGTAGAGGGGTGCAACCCCCATGTCCGGCCAGAGAGGAGTTTGAGGAGGCGGAGGCGGTTGTGGGCTTTGGATTGGATGGATCGGAGATGAGGGATCCAGGTGAGGTGACGGTCAATGGTGAGGCCAAGGTAGGTGAGGGTGGGGGTGAGACGGACAGGACGTGCGCAGACAGTAAGGGAGGAATCCAGGAGCCGGAAGGAGCGAGTGGTACGACCTATGATGATTGCCTGGGTCTTGGAAGGGTTGAGTTTCAGGAGCCATTGGTTACACCATGCAGCAAAAAGGTCAAGGTGATTCTGGAGAAGGCGTTGGGACCGTTGGAGGGTAGGAGCGAGGGCGAGGAATGCGGTGTCATCAGCATATTGCAAGAGGTGCACTGGAGGGGGGGGTTGGGGCATATCTGCTGTGTACAGGAGGTAGAGGAGAGGGGAGAGGACAGAGCCCTGGGGCACACCGGCAGAGGGGTAGAAGGTGCGGGAATTGGCATGATGGATGGTAACGTAGGAGGGGCGGCGGGAGAGGAAGGAGGCCACCAGACGGATGTAGTTGATAGGAAGGGCGTAGGTTTGGAGTTTAAACAGGAGACCGGGATGCCAGACACGGTCGTAGGCCTTTTCAAGGTCAAGTGAGACAAAAATGGCGGAGCGACGGGAGTTAAGCTGGAGGGAGAGGAGATGAGTGAGGCGGAGGAGTTGGTCATCAGCAGAGAAGGAAGGTCGAAAGCCACATTGGGTGTTTGGGAGGAGGTGGTTTTGGTGGAGGTGGAGATGGATGCGCCGGGAAAGGATGGATTCCAAAAGCTTGTTGAACACCGACGTGAGACAGATAGGACGATAGGAAGAGGCATCAGATGGAGGCTTATTGGGTTTGGAGAACATCAGGATTCGGGAGGTTTTCCACAGGTCGGGATAGAAGCCAGTGGCAAGGATGACATTGTAGAGGGCGGCAAGGAGGGAAAGGAAGGAGGGAGGGCAGTGTTTGAGGTGGCGGTAGGTAACGCAGTCGTGGCCGGGAGCAGTGTTGCGTTTAGTGCGGAGTGTGAGGCTGATGTCCTGTGTAGTGATGGGAGTGTTAAGTGCAGATGGTGGGGTGTGGCCCAAGTACTGGAAGCTAGGAGCAAGGGGAGGAACAGAGGTATTCGTACGGTCCATGACATCAGGGAAGAGGGAATAATCAAAGTGGGGATCATCTGGGATGGAAAAAACATCAGAGAGGTGGGAGGCAAAGTGGTTGGCCTTACTGAGGTTGTCAGGAAAGGGACGGTCATTAAGGAGGAGAGGGTACTGGGGGGTGGGGCGGTTCCCAGTAAGGCGGTGGAAAGCAGGCAGCAGTTTCTGGTGCCCACTTTAATAGCACCATTCACACTATTCATTTGCGAGAGCATTTCTTAAATACCGCACCCATTCATAATTTTTTTATCCTTGACCGCTTTTTTCGAAAGGGCCACGGTGGGAGGGGCTGTTACAAAATTCATTTGCCTCCTGTGAGGATCGAACTGACGACCTCTGGTTTACTAGACCAGCGCTCTGCCACTGAGCTAAGGAGGCGCCTCCTAGCGCACTTTTCGGGTACTTTGTTCTTACAGACTAGTGAATCGGAGCCCTTCAGCTCGAAACGCACCGCATGAGCGACCATTATTTGCATTTAGTTAGCACAGCTGCTGCTTTCCTACACATCTCACACTATATCGATGTACAACTAAAATTCCAAAACAACACATTTATTTCATTTCAGAGTCACTTTCAGCTTCAAATACCGTTCCTCTGATATTCATATGAAGCTAGGCATCGTCGTAACCCGTTACGTTCATTACGCAAGGCTCACGAGAGGGGCGCATGTTGGATCCGCGTAGACACAAAATTTTGCGCCGCCCAGCGTGGGGCTCGAACCCACGACCCTGAGATTAAGAGTCTCACGCTCTACCGACTGAGCTAGCCGGGCTGCACGCAACGCGTTACGAGCCATACATTACTGATTTGACCTGCGACCATCTATTGAAGATTCTTTTGACTACAGCTTATTTCCTGCTGCCACAAATCAGCTACAATCCTATTCAATGAAAAATTGTCTCCGAAAGGCATCAAATCTGCTTGAAATGATACGTGGCTATCAGCACCATTATTCAACACACATGCTCGACAGTGCGCAGACGCCTCTGGCGTAGCCCTTGGCTCCTGAATCAGATGCAGTAGTTCCAACAAAAACTCTCCTGAACGGCACTGTGCCGAAAACTTCGCTACAGATCACCCTTGTCTTGCTTGTGCTTCTGGTAGACGCCGGTTTTGCAGCCAGGAAGCGGACAGCAGCAACTTCCAACTAGTTTTAGAGTACTCAAACAACACAGTAAAACAGCATGCATCTTTTGCAGAACAGGAAAAACTCGACCGTGACAGGATTCGAACCTGCAATCTTCGGATCCGAAGTCCGACGCCTTATCCATTAGGCCACACGGTCACTGGCGCAATATACTTCTCCACACACACCTCATTTTCGACATTTGTACACTTGGCAGAATGAATTTCCCATCTTTGACGCAGTTCTCCATCTCAAATTTCAGTACTAAAAGTACGACGCTACTTCTTGCTGTGTCCCATCGCAAGTTACATTCAAGCCCTTATGACGCTGATCAAACAAGAGGTGGCAAATCAGCTTCAATCGCTTAGTGCCATCTCAGTCGCTTGCAGAAGGTACCTCACCCTATGTGATACAATGGCGAGTTGTCGCTATTACCAAAGCGGCGGCGGCGCCGACGACGACGTCTTTATCAGGGGTAGAAAATACATCACAAGAACTAAGTATTTCACGTCGGCATTCTCCGGAGACTGCCAAAAGCAGCAGTTTCTGGTGCCCACTTTAATAGCACCATTCACACTATTCATTTGCGAGAGCATTTCTTAAATACCGCACCCATTCATAATTTTTTTATCCTTGACCGCTTTTTTCGAAAGGGCCACGGTGGGAGGGGCTGTTACAAAATTCGTTTGCCTCCTGTGAGGATCGAACTGACGACCTCTGGTTTACTAGACCAGCGCTCTGCCACTGAGCTAAGGAGGCGCCTCCTAACGCACTTTTCGGGTACTTTGTTCTTACAGACTAGTGAATCGGAGCCCTTCAGCTCGAAACGCACCGCATGAGCGACCATTATTTGCATTTAGTTAGCACAGCTGCTGCTTTCCTACACATCTCACACTATATCGATGTACAACTAAAATTCCAAAACAACACATTTATTTCATTTCAGAGTCACTTTCAGCTTCAAATACCGTTCCTCTGATATTCATACGAAGCTAGGCATCGTCGTAACCCGTTACGTTCATTACGCAAGGCTCACGAGAGGGGCGCATGTTGGATCCGCGTAGACACAAAATCTTGCGCCGCCCAGCGTGGGGCTCGAACCCACGACCCTGAGATTAAGAGTCTCATGCTCTACCGACAGAGCTAGCCGTGCTGCACGCAACGCGTTACGAGCCATATATTACTGATTTGACCTGCGACCATCTATTGAAGATTCTTTTGACTACAGCTTATTTGCTACTGCCACAAATCAGCTACAATCCTATTCAATGAAAAATTGTCTCCGAAAGGCATCAAATCTGCTTGAAATGATACGTGGCTATCAGCACCATTATTCAACACACATGCTCGACAGTGCGCAGACGCCTGTGGCGTAGCCCTTGGCTCCTGAATCAGATGCAGTAGTTCCAACAAAAACTCTCCTGAACGGCACTGTGCCGAAAACTTCGCTACAGATCACCCTTGTCTTGCTTGTGCTTCTGGTAGACGCCGGTTTTGCAGCCAGGAAGCGGACAGCAGCAACTTCCAACTAGTTTTAGAGTACTCAAACAACACAGTAAAACAGCATGCATCTTTTGCAGAACAGGAAAAACTCGACCGTGACAGGATTCGAACCTGCAATCTTCGGATCCGAAGTCCGACGCCTCATCCATTAGGCCACACGGTCACTGGCGCAATATACTTCTCCACACACACCTCATTTTCGACATTTGTACACTTGGCAGAATGAATTTCCCATCTTTGACGCAGTTCTCCATCTCAAATTTCAGTACTAAAAGTACGACGCTACTTCTTGCTGTGTCCCATCGCAAGTTACATTCAAGCCCTTATGACGCTGATCAAACAAGAGGTGGCAAATCAGCTTCAATCGCTTAGTGCCATCTCAGTCGCTTGCAGAAGGTACCTCACCCTATGTGATACAATGGCGAGTTGTCGCTATTACCAAAGCGGCGGCGGCGCCGCCGACGACGACGACGACGACGACAATCGCGAGGGTCTTTATCAGGGGTAGAAAATACATCACAAGAACTAAGTATTTCACGTCGGCATTCTCCGGAGACTGCCAAAAGCAGCAGTTTCTGGTGCCCACTTTAATAGCACCATTCACACTATTCATTTGCGAGAGCATTTCTTAAATACCGCACCCATTCATAATTTTTTTATCCTTGACCGCTTTTATCGAAAGGGCCACGGTGGGAGGGGCTGTTACGAAATTCATTTGCCTCCTGTGAGGATCGAACTGACGACCTCTGGTTTACTAGACCAGCGCTCTGCCACTGAGCTAAGGAGGCGCCTCCTAGCGCACTTTTCGGGTACTTTGTTCTTACAGACTAGTGAATCGGAGCCCTTCAGCTCGAAACGCACCGCATGAGCGACCATTATTTGCATTTAGTTAGCACAGCTGCTGCTTTCCTACACATCTCACACTATATCGATGTACAACTAAAATTCCAAAACAACACATTTATTTCATTTCAGAGTCACTTTCAGCTTCAAATACCGTTCCTCTGATATTCATACGAAGCTAGGCATCGTCGTAACCCGTTACGTTCATTACGCAAGGCTCACGAGAGGGGCGCATGTTGGATCCGCGTAGACACAAAATCTTGCGCCGCCCAGCGTGGGGCTCGAACCCACGACCCTGAGATTAAGAGTCTCATGCTCTACCGACAGAGCTAGCCGTGCTGCACGCAACGCGTTACGAGCCATATATTACTGATTTGACCTGCGACCATCTATTGAAGATTCTTTTGACTACAGCTTATTTGCTGCTGCCACAAATCAGCTACAATCCTATTCAATGAAAAATTGTCTCCGAAAGGCATCAAATCTGCTTGAAATGATACGTGGCTATCAGCACCATTATTCAACACACATGCTCGACAGTGCGCAGACGCCTGTGGCGTAGCCCTTGGCTCCTGAATCAGATGCAGTAGTTCCAACAAAAACTCTCCTGAACGGCACTGTGCCGAAAACTTCGCTACAGATCACCCTTGTCTTGCTTGTGCTTCTGGTAGACGCCGGTTTTGCAGCCAGGAAGCGGACAGCAGCAACTTCCAACTAGTTTTAGAGTACTCAAACAACACAGTAAAACAGCATGCATCTTTTGCAGAACAGGAAAAACTCGACCGTGACAGGATTCGAACCTGCAATCTTCGGATCCGAAGTCCGACGCCTCATCCATTAGGCCACACGGTCACTGGCGCAATATACTTCTCCACACACACCTCATTTTCGACATTTGTACACTTGGCAGAATGAATTTCCCATCTTTGACGCAGTTCTCCATCTCAAATTTCAGTACTAAAAGTACGACGCTACTTCTTGCTGTGTCCCATCGCAAGTTACATTCAAGCCCTTATGACGCTGATCAAACAAGAGGTGGCAAATCAGCTTCAATCGCTTAGTGCCATCTCAGTCGCTTGCAGAAGGTACCTCACCCTATGTGATACAATGGCGAGTTGTCGCTATTACCAAAGCGGCGGCGGCGCCGCCGACGACGTCGACGACGACGACGACGACGACGACAATAGCGAGGGTCTTTATCAGGGGTAGAAAATACATCACAAGAACTAAGTATTTCACGTCGGCATTCTCCGGAGACTGCCAAAAGCAGCAGTTTCTGGTGCCCACTTTAATAGCACCATTCACACTATTCATTTGCGAGAGCATTTCTTAAATACCGCACCCATTCATAATTTTTTTATCCTTGACCGCTTTTATCGAAAGGGCCACGGTGGGAGGGGCTGTTACGAAATTCATTTGCCTCCTGTGAGGATCGAACTGACGACCTCTGGTTTACTAGACCAGCGCTCTGCCACTGAGCTAAGGAGGCGCCTCCTAGCGCACTTTTCGGGTACTTTGTTCTTACAGACTAGTGAATCGGAGCCCTTCAGCTCGAAACGCACCGCATGAGCGACCATTATTTGCATTTAGTTAGCACAGCTGCTGCTTTCCTACACATCTCACACTATATCGATGTACAACTAAAATTCCAAAACAACACATTTATTTCATTTCAGAGTCACTTTCAGCTTCAAATACCGTTCCTCTGATATTCATACGAAGCTAGGCATCGTCGTAACCCGTTACGTTCATTACGCAAGGCTCACGAGAGGGGCGCATGTTGGATCCGCGTAGACACAAAATCTTGCGCCGCCCAGCGTGGGGCTCGAACCCACGACCCTGAGATTAAGAGTCTCATGCTCTACCGACAGAGCTAGCCGTGCTGCACGCAACGCGTTACGAGCCATATATTACTGATTTGACCTGCGACCATCTATTGAAGATTCTTTTGACTACAGCTTATTTGCTGCTGCCACAAATCAGCTACAATCCTATTCAATGAAAAATTGTCTCCGAAAGGCATCAAATCTGCTTGAAATGATACGTGGCTATCAGCACCATTATTCAACACACATGCTCGACAGTGCGCAGACGCCTGTGGCGTAGCCCTTGGCTCCTGAATCAGATGCAGTAGTTCCAACAAAAACTCTCCTGAACGGCACTGTGCCGAAAACTTCGCTACAGATCACCCTTGTCTTGCTTGTGCTTCTGGTAGACGCCGGTTTTGCAGCCAGGAAGCGGACAGCAGCAACTTCCAACTAGTTTTAGAGTACTCAAACAACACAGTAAAACAGCATGCATCTTTTGCAGAACAGGAAAAACTCGACCGTGACAGGATTCGAACCTGCAATCTTCGGATCCGAAGTCCGACGCCTCATCCATTAGGCCACACGGTCACTGGCGCAATATACTTCTCCACACACACCTCATTTTCGACATTTGTACACTTGGCAGAATGAATTTCCCATCTTTGACGCAGTTCTCCATCTCAAATTTCAGTACTAAAAGTACGACGCTACTTCTTGCTGTGTCCCATCGCAAGTTACATTCAAGCCCTTATGACGCTGATCAAACAAGAGGTGGCAAATCAGCTTCAATCGCTTAGTGCCATCTCAGTCGCTTGCAGAAGGTACCTCACCCTATGTGATACAATGGCGAGTTGTCGCTATTACCAAAGCGGCGGCGGCGCCGACGACGACGACGACGACGACAATCGCGAGGGTCTTTATCAGGGGTAGAAAATACATCACAAGAACTAAGTATTTCACGTCGGCATTCTCCGGAGACTGCCAAAAGCAGCAGTTTCTGGTGCCCACTTTAATAGCACCATTCACACTATTCATTTGCGAGAGCATTTCTTAAATACCGCACCCATTCATAATTTTTTTATCCTTGACCGCTTTTTTCGAAAGGGCCACGGTGGGAGGGGCTGTTACGAAATTCATTTGCCTCCTGTGAGGATCGAACTGACGACCTCTGGTTTACTAGACCAGCGCTCTGCCACTGAGCTAAGGAGGCGCCTCCTAGCGCACTTTTCGGGTACTTTGTTCTTACAGACTAGTGAATCGGAGCCCTTCAGCTCGAAACGCACCGCATGAGCGACCATTATTTGCATTTAGTTAGCACAGCTGCTGCTTTCCTACACATCTCACACTATATCGATGTACAACTAAAATTCCAAAACAACACATTTATTTCATTTCAGAGTCACTTTCAGCTTCAAATACCGTTCCTCTGATATTCATACGAAGCTAGGCATCGTCGTAACCCGTTACGTTCATTACGCAAGGCTCACGAGAGGGGCGCATGTTGGATCCGCGTAGACACAAAATCTTGCGCCGCCCAGCGTGGGGCTCGAACCCACGACCCTGAGATTAAGAGTCTCATGCTCTACCGACAGAGCTAGCCGTGCTGCACGCAACGCGTTACGAGCCATATATTACTGATTTGACCTGCGACCATCTATTGAAGATTCTTTTGACTACAGCTTATTTGCTGCTGCCACAAATCAGCTACAATCCTATTCTATGAAAAATTGTCTCCGAAAGGCATCAAATCTGCTTGAAATGATACGTGGCTATCAGCACCATTATTCAACACACATGCTCGACAGTGCGCAGACGCCTGTGGCGTAGCCCTTGGCTCCTGAATGAGATGCAGTAGTTCCAACAAAAACTCTCCTGAACGGCACTGTGCCGAAAACTTCGCTACAGATCACCCTTGTCTTGCTTGTGCTTCTGGTAGACGCCGGTTTTGCAGCCAGGAAGCGGACAGCAGCAACTTCCAACTAGTTTTAGAGTACTCAAACAACACAGTAAAACAGCATGCATCTTTTGCAGAACAGGAAAAACTCGACCGTGACGGGATTCGAACCTGCAATCTTCGGATCCGAAGTCCGACGCCTTATCCATTAGGCCACACGGTCACTGGCGCAATATACTTCTCCACACACACCTCATTTTCGCCATTTGTACACTTGGCAGAATGAATTTCCCATCTTTGACGCAGTTCTCCATCTCAAATTTCAGTACTAAAAGTACGACGCTACTTCTTGCTGTGTCCCATCGCAAGTTACATTCAAGCCCTTATGACGCTGATCAAACAAGAGGTGGAAAATCAGCATCAATCGCTTAGTGCCATCTCAGTCGCTTGCAGAAGGTACCTCACCCTATGTGATACAATGGCGAGTTGTCGCTATTACCAAAGCGGCGGCGGCGCCGCCGACGACGACGACAATCGCGAGCGTCTTTATCAGGGGTAGAAAATACATCACAAGAACTAAGTATTTCACGTCGGCATTCTCCGGAGACTGCCAAAAGCAGCAGTTTCTGGTGCCCACTTTAATAGCACCATTCACACTATTCATTTGCGAGAGCATTTCTTAAATACCGCACCCATTCATAATTTTTTTATCCTTGACCGCTTTTTTCGAAAGGGCCACGGTGGGAGGGGCTGTTACAAAATTCATTTGCCTCCTGTGAGGATCGAACTCACGACCTCTGGTTTACTAGACCAGCGCTCTGCCACTGAGCTAAGGAGACGCCTCCTAGCGCACTTTTCGGGTACTTTGTTCTTACAGACTAGTGAATCGGAGCCCTTCAGCTCGAAACGCACCGCATGAGCGACCATTATTTGCATTTAGTTAGCACAGCTGCTGCTTTCCTACACATCTCACACTATATCGATGTACAACTAAAATTCCAAAACAACACATTTATTTCATTTCAGAGTCACTTTCAGCTTCAAATACCGTTCCTCTGATATTCATACGAAGCTAGGCATCGTCGTAACCCGTTACGTTCATTACGCAAGGCTCACGAGAGGGGCGCATGTTGGATCCGCGTAGACACAAAATCTTGCGCCGCCCAGCGTGGGGCTCGAACCCACGACCCTGAGATTAAGAGTCTCATGCTCTACCGACAGAGCTAGCCGGGCTGCACGCAACGCGTTACGAGCCATATATTACTGATTTGACCTGCGACCATCTATTGAAGATTCTTTTGACTACAGCTTATTTGCTGCTGCCACAAATCAGCTACAATCCTATTCAATGAAAAATTGTCTCCGAAAGGCATCAAATCTGCTTGAAATGATACGTGGCTATCAGCACCATTATTCAACACACATGCTCGACAGTGCGCAGACGCCTGTGGCGTAGCCCTTGGCTCCTGAATCAGATGCAGTAGTTCCAACAAAAACTCTCCTGAACGGCACTGTGCCGAAAACATCGCTACAGATCACCCTTGTCTTGCTTGTGCTTCTGGTAGACGCCGGTTTTGCAGCCAGGAAGCGGACAGCAGCAACTTCCAACTAGTTTTAGAGTACTCAAACAACACAGTAAAACAGCATGCATCTTTTGTAGAACAGGAAAAACTCGACCGTGACAGGATTCGAACCTGCAACCTTCGGATCCGAAGTCCGACGCCTTATCCATTAGGCCACACGGTCACTGGCGCAATATACTTCTCCACACACACCTCATTTTCGACATTTGTACACTTGGCAGAATGAATTTCCCATCTTTGACGCAGTTCTCCATCTCAAATTTCAGTACTAAAAGTACGACGCTACTTCTTGCTGTGTCCCATCGCAAGTTACATTCAAGCCCTTATGACGCTGATCAAACAAGAGAAGGCAAATCAGCTTCAATCGCTTAGTGCCATCTCAGTCGCTTGCAGAAGGTACCTCACCCTATGTGATACAATGGCGAGTTGTCGCTATTACCAAAGCGGCGGCGGCGCCGACGACGACGACGACAATCGCGAGGGTCTTTATCAGGGGTAGAAAATACATCACAAGAACTAAGTATTTCACGTCGGCATTCTCCGGAGACTGCCAAAAGCAGCAGTTTCTGGTGCCCACTTTAATAGCACCATTCACACTATTCATTTGCGAGAGCATTTCTTAAATACCGCACCCATTCATAATTTTTTTATCCTTGACCGCTTTTTTCGAAAGGGCCACGGTGGGAGGGGCTGTTACAAAATTCATTTGCCTCCTGTGAGGATCGAACTGACGACCTCTGGTTTACTAGACCAGTGCTCTGCCACTGAGCTAAGGAGGCGCCTCCTAGCGCACTTTTCGGGTACTTTGTTCTTACAGACTAGTGAATCGGAGCCCTTCAGCTCGAAACGCACCGCATGAGCGACCATTATTTGCATTTAGTTAGCACAGCTGCTGCTTTCCTACACATCTCACACTATATCGATGTACAACTAAAATTCCAAAACAACACATTTATTTCATTTCAGAGTCACTTTCAGCTTCAAATACCGTTCCTCTGATATTCATACGAAGCTAGGCATCGTCGTAACCCGTTACGTTCATTACGCAAGGCTCACGAGAGGGGCGCATGTTGGATCCGCGTAGACACAAAATCTTGCGCCGCCCAGCGTGGGGCTCGAACCCACGACCCTGAGATTAAGAGTCTCATGCTCTACCGACAGAGCTAGCCGTGCTGCACGCAACGCGTTACGAGCCATATATTACTGATTTGACCTGCGACCATCTATTGAAGATTCTTTTGACTACAGCTTATTTGCTGCTGCCACAAATCAGCTACAATCCTATTCAATGAAAAATTGTCTCCGAAAGGCATCAAATCTGCTTGAAATGATACGTGGCTATCAGCACCATTATTCAACACACATGCTCGACAGTGCGCAGACGCCTGTGGCGTAGCCCTTGGCTCCTGAATCAGATGCAGTAGTTCCAACAAAAACTCTCCTGAACGGCACTGTGCCGAAAACTTCGCTACAGATCACCCTTGTCTTGCTTGTGCTTCTGGTAGACGCCGGTTTTGCAGCCAGGAAGCGGACAGCAGCAACTTCCAACTAGTTTTAGAGTACTCAAACAACACAGTAAAACAGCATGCATCTTTTGCAGAACAGGAAAAACTCGACCGTGACGGGATTCGAACCTGCAATCTTCGGATCCGAAGTCCTACGCCTTATCCATTAGGCCACACGGTCACTGGCGCAATATACTTCTCCACACACACCTCATTTTCGACATTTGTACACTTGGCAGAATGAATTTCCCATCTTTGACGCAGTTCTCCATCTCAAATTTCAGTACTAAAAGTACGACGCTACTTCTTGCTGTGTCCCATCGCAAGTTACATTCAAGCCCTTATGACGCTGATCAAACAAGAGGTGGCAAATCAGCTTCAATCGCTTAGTGCCATCTCAGTCGCTTGCAGAAGGTACCTCACCCTATGTGATACAATGGCGAGTTGTCGCTATTACCAAAGCGGCGGCGGCGCCGCCGACGACGACGACAATCGCGAGGGTCTTTATCAGGGGTAGAAAATACATCACAAGAACTAAGTATTTCACGTCGGCATTCTCCGGAGACTGCCAAAAGCAGCAGTTTCTGGTGCCCACTTTAATAGCACCATTCACACTATTCATTTGCGAGAGCATTTCTTAAATACCGCACCCATTCATAATTTTTTTATCCTTGACCGCTTTTTTCGAAAGGGCCACGGTGGGAGGGGCTGTTACAAAATTCATTTGCCTCCTGTGAGGATCGAACTCACGACCTCTGGTTTACTAGACCAGCGCTCTGCCACTGAGCTAAGGAGGCGCCTCCTAGCTTACTTTTCGGGTACTTTGTTCTTACAGACTAGTGAATCGGAGCCCTTCAGCTCGAAACGCACCGCATGAGCGACCATTATTTGCATTTAGTTAGCACAGCTGCTGCTTTCCTACACATCTCACACTATATCGATGTACAACTAAAATTCCAAAACAACACATTTATTTCATTTCAGAGTCACTTTCAGCTTCAAATACCGTTCCTCTGATATTCATACGAAGCTAGGCATCGTCGTAACCCGTTACGTTCATTACGCAAGGCTCACGAGAGGGGCGCATGTTGGATCCGCGTAGACACAAAATCTTGCGCCGCCCAGCGTGGGGCTCGAACCCACGACCCTGAGATTAAGAGTCTCATGCTCTACCGACAGAGCTAGCCGGGCTGCACGCAACGCGTTACGAGCCATATATTACTGATTTGACCTGCGACCATCTATTGAAGATTCTTTTGACTACAGCTTATTTGCTGCTGCCACAAATCAGCTACAATCCTATTCAATGAAAAATTGTCTCCGAAAGGCATCAAATCTGCTTGAAATGATACGTGGCTATCAGCACCATTATTCAACACACATGCTCGACAGTGCGCAGACGCCTGTGGCGTAGCCCTTGGCTCCTGAATCAGATGCAGTAGTTCCAACAAAAACTCTCCTGAACGGCACTGTGCCGAAAACTTCGCTACAGATCACCCTTGTCTTGCTTGTGCTTCTGGTAGACGCCGGTTTTGCAGCCAGGAAGCGGACAGCAGCAACTTCCAACTAGTTTTAGAGTACTCAAACAACACAGTAAAACAGCATGCATCTTTTGTAGAACAGGAAAAACTCGACCGTGACAGGATTCGAACCTGCAACCTTCGGATCCGAAGTCCGACGCCTTATCCATTAGGCCACACGGTCACTGGCGCAATATACTTCTCCACACACACCTCATTTTCGACATTTGTACACTTGGCAGAATGAATTTCCCATCTTTGACGCAGTTCTCCATCTCAAATTTCAGTACTAAAAGTACGACGCTACTTCTTGCTGTGTCCCATCGCAAGTTACATTCAAGCCCTTATGACGCTGATCAAACAAGAGGTGGCAAATCAGCTTCAATCGCTTAGTGCCATCTCAGTCGCTTGCAGAAGGTACCTCACCCTATGTGATACAATGGCGAGTTGTCGCTATTACCAAAGCGGCGGCGGCGCCGACGACGACGACGACAATCGCGAGGGTCTTTATCAGGGGTAGAAAATACATCACAAGAACTAAGTATTTCACGTCGGCATTCTCCGGAGACTGCCAAAAGCAGCAGTTTCTGGTGCCCACTTTAATAGCACCATTCACACTATTCATTTGCGAGAGCATTTCTTAAATACCGCACCCATTCATAATTTTTTTATCCTTGACCGCTTTTTTCGAAAGGGCCACGGTGGGAGGGGCTGTTACAAAATTCATTTGCCTCCTGTGAGGATCGAACTGACGACCTCTGGTTTACTAGACCAGTGCTCTGCCACTGAGCTAAGGAGGCGCCTCCTAGCGCACTTTTCGGGTACTTTGTTCTTACAGACTAGTGAATCGGAGCCCTTCAGCTCGAAACGCACCGCATGAGCGACCATTATTTGCATTTAGTTAGCACAGCTGCTGCTTTCCTACACATCTCACACTATATCGATGTACAACTAAAATTCCAAAACAACACATTTATTTCATTTCAGAGTCACTTTCAGCTTCAAATACCGTTCCTCTGATATTCATATGAAGCTAGGCATCGTCGTAACCCGTAACGTTCATTATGCAAGGCTCACGAGAGGGGCGCATGTTGGATCCGCGTAGACACAAAATTTTGCGCCGCCCAGCGTGGGGCTCGAACCCACGACCCTGAGATTAAGAGTCTCATGCTCTACCGACTGAGCTAGCCAGGCTGCACGCAACGCGTTACGAGCCATACAATACTGATTTGACCTGCGACCATCTATTGAAGATTCTTTTGACTACAGCTTATTTCCTGCTGCCACAAATCAGCTACAATCCTATTCAATGAAAAATTGTCTCCGAAAAGCATCAAATCTGCTTGAAATGATACGTGGCTATCAGCACCATTATTCAACACACATGCTCGACAGTGCGCAGACGCCTGTGGCGTAGCCCTTGGCTCCTGAATCAGATGCAGTAGTTCCAACAAAAACTCTCCTGAACGGCACTGTGCCGAAAACTTCGCTACAGATCACCCTTGTCTTGCTTGTGCTTCTGGTAGACGCCGGTTTTGCAGCCAGGAAGCGGACAGCAGCAACTTCCAACTAGTTTTAGAGTACTCAAACAACACAGTAAAACAGCATGCATCTTTTGCAGAACAGGAAAAACTCGACCGTGACAGGATTCGAACCTGCAATCTTCGGATCCGAAGTCCGACGCCTTATCCATTAGGCCACACCTTCACTGGCGCAATATACTTCTCCACACACACCTCATTTTCGCCATTTGTACACTTGGCAGAATGAATTTCCCATCTTTGACGCAGTTCTCCATCTCAAATTTCAGTACTAAAAGTACGACGCTACTTCTTGCTGTGTCCCATCGCAAGTTACATTCAAGCCCTTATGACGCTGATCAAACAAGAGAAGGCAAATCAGCTTCAATCGCTTAGTGCCATCTCAGTCGCTTGCAGAAGGTACCTCACCCTATGTGATACAATGGCGAGTTGTCGCTATTACCAAAGCGGCGGCGGCGCCGCCGACGACGACGACGACAATCGCGAGCGTCTTTATCAGGGGTAGAAAATACATCACAAGAACTAAGTATTTCACGTCGGCATTCTCCGGAGACTGCCAAAAGCAGCAGTTTCTGGTGCCCACTTTAATAGCACCATTCACACTATTCATTTGCGAGAGCATTTCTTAAATACCGCACCCATTCATAATTTTTTTATCCTTGACCGCTTTTTTCGAAAGGGCCACGGTGGGAGGGGCTGTTACAAAATTCATTTGCCTCCTGTGAGGATCGAACTCACGACCTCTGGTTTACTAGACCAGCGCTCTGCCACTGAGCTAAGGAGACGCCTCCTAGCGCACTTTTCGGGTACTTTGTTCTTACAGACTAGTGAATCGGAGCCCTTCAGCTCGAAACGCACCGCATGAGCGACCATTATTTGCATTTAGTTAGCACAGCTGCTGCTTTCCTACACATCTCACACTATATCGATGTACAACTAAAATTCCAAAACAACACATTTATTTCATTTCAGAGTCACTTTCAGCTTCAAATACCGTTCCTCTGATATTCATACGAAGCTAGGCATCGTCGTAACCCGTTACGTTCATTACGCAAGGCTCACGAGAGGGGCGCATGTTGGATCCGCGTAGACACAAAATTTTGCGCCGCCCAGCGTGGGGCTCGAACCCACGACCCTGAGATTAAGAGTCTGATGCTCTACCGACAGAGCTAGCCGTGCTGCACGCAACGCGTTACGAGCCATATATTACTGATTTGACCTGCGACCATCTATTGAAGATTCTTTTGACTACAGCTTATTTGCTGCTGCCACAAATCAGCTACAATCCTATTCAATGAAAAATTGTCTCCGAAAGGCATCAAATCTGCTTGAAATGATACGTGGCTATCAGCACCATTATTCAACACACATGCTCGACAGTGCGCAGACGCCTGTGGCGTAGCCCTTGGCTCCTGAATCAGATGCAGTAGTTCCAACAAAAACTCTCCTGAACGGCACTGTGCCGAAAACTTCGCTACAGATCACCCTTGTCTTGCTTGTGCTTCTGGTAGACGCCGGTTTTGCAGCCAGGAAGCGGACAGCAGCAACTTCCAACTAGTTTTAGAGTACTCAAACAACACAGTAAAACAGCATGCATCTTTTGCAGAACAGGAAAAACTCGACCGTGACAGGATTCGAACCTGCAACCTTCGGATCCAAAGTCCGACGCCTTATCCATTAGGCCACACGGTCACTGGCGCAATATACTTCTCCACACACACCTCATTTTCGACATTTGTACACTTGGCAGAATGAATTTCCCATCTTTGACGCAGTTCTCCATCTCAAATTTCAGTACTAAAAGTACGACGCTACTTCTTGCTGTGTCCCATCGCAAGTTACATTCAAGCCCTTATGACGCTGATCAAACAAGAGGTGGCAAATCAGCTTCAATCGCTTAGTGCCATCTCAGTCGCTTGCAGAAGGTACCTCACCCTATGTGATACAATGGCGA
The DNA here is from genome assembly GCF_023864275.1 of Schistocerca cancellata. Lineage (NCBI taxonomy): Eukaryota > Metazoa > Arthropoda > Insecta > Orthoptera > Acrididae > Schistocerca > Schistocerca cancellata. Next base: position 645,438 of record NW_026047108.1, read on the forward strand.
GTTGTCGCTATTACCAAAGCGGCGGCGGCGCCGCCGACGACGACGACAATCGCGAGGGTCTTTATCAGGGGTAGAAAATACATCACAAGAACTAAGTATTTCACGTCGGCATTCTCCGGAGACTGCCAAAAGCAGCAGTTTCTGGTGCCCACTTTAATAGCACCATTCACACTATTCATTTGCGAGAGCATTTCTTAAATACCGCACCCATTCATAATTTTTTTATCCTTGACCGCTTTTTTCGAAAGGGCCACGGTGGGAGGGGCTGTTACAAAATTCATTTGCCTCCTGTGAGGATCGAACTCACGACCTCTGGTTTACTAGACCAGCGCTCTGCCACTGAGCTAAGGAGGCGCCTCCTAGCTTACTTTTCGGGTACTTTGTTCTTACAGACTAGTGAATCGGAGCCCTTCAGCTCGAAACGCACCGCATGAGCGACCATTATTTGCATTTAGTTAGCACAGCTGCTGCTTTCCTACACATCTCACACTATATCGATGTACAACTAAAATTCCAAAACAACACATTTATTTCATTTCAGAGTCACTTTCAGCTTCAAATACCGTTCCTCTGATATTCATACGAAGCTAGGCATCGTCGTAACCCGTTACGTTCATTACGCAAGGCTCACGAGAGGGGCGCATGTTGGATCCGCGTAGACACAAAATCTTGCGCCGCCCAGCGTGGGGCTCGAACCCACGACCCTGAGATTAAGAGTCTCATGCTCTACCGACAGAGCTAGCCGGGCTGCACGCAACGCGTTACGAGCCATATATTACTGATTTGACCTGCGACCATCTATTGAAGATTCTTTTGACTACAGCTTATTTCCTGCTGCCACAAATCAGCTACAATCCTATTCAATGAAAAATTGTCTCCGAAAAGCATCAAATCTGCTTGAAATGATACGTGGCTATCAGCACCATTATTCAACACACATGCTCGACAGTGCGCAGACGCCTGTGGCGTAGCCCTTGGCTCCTGAATCAGATGCAGTAGTTCCAACAAAAACTCTCCTGAACGGCACTGTGCCGAAAACTTCGCTACAGATCACCCTTGTCTTGCTTGTGCTTCTGGTAGACGCCGGTTTTGCAGCCAGGAAGCGGACAGCAGCAACTTCCAACTAGTTTTAGAGTACTCAAACAACACAGTAAAACAGCATGCATCTTTTGCAGAACAGGAAAAACTCGACCGTGACAGGATTCGAACCTGCAATCTTCGGATCCGAAGTCCGACGCCTTATCCATTAGGCCACACCTTCACTGGCGCAATATACTTCTCCACACACACCTCATTTTCGCCATTTGTACACTTGGCAGAATGAATTTCCCATCTTTGACGCAGTTCTCCATCTCAAATTTCAGTACTAAAAGTACGACGCTACTTCTTGCTGTGTCCCATCGCAAGTTACATTCAAGCCCTTATGACGCTGATCAAACAAGAGAAGGCAAATCAGCTTCAATCGCTTAGTGCCATCTCAGTCGCTTGCAGAAGGTACCTCACCCTATGTGATACAATGGCGAGTTGTCGCTATTACCAAAGCGGCGGCGGCGCCGCCGACGACGACGACGACAATCGCGAGCGTCTTTATCAGGGGTAGAAAATACATCACAAGAACTAAGTATTTCACGTCGGCATTCTCCGGAGACTGCCAAAAGCAGCAGTTTCTGGTGCCCACTTTAATAGCACCATTCACACTATTCATTTGCGAGAGCATTTCTTAAATACCGCACCCATTCATAATTTTTTTATCCTTGACCGCTTTTTTCGAAAGGGCCACGGTGGGAGGGGCTGTTACAAAATTCATTTGCCTCCTGTGAGGATCGAACTCACGACCTCTGGTTTACTAGACCAGCGCTCTGCCACTGAGCTAAGGAGACGCCTCCTAGCGCACTTTTCGGGTACTTTGTTCTTACAGACTAGTGAATCGGAGCCCTTCAGCTCGAAACGCACCGCATGAGCGACCATTATTTGCATTTAGTTAGCACAGCTGCTGCTTTCCTACACATCTCACACTATATCGATGTACAACTAAAATTCCAAAACAACACATTTATTTCATTTCAGAGTCACTTTCAGCTTCAAATACCGTTCCTCTGATATTCATACGAAGCTAGGCATCGTCGTAACCCGTTACGTTCATTACGCAAGGCTCACGAGAGGGGCGCATGTTGGATCCGCGTAGACACAAAATTTTGCGCCGCCCAGCGTGGGGCTCGAACCCACGACCCTGAGATTAAGAGTCTGATGCTCTACCGACAGAGCTAGCCGTGCTGCACGCAACGCGTTACGAGCCATATATTACTGATTTGACCTGCGACCATCTATTGAAGATTCTTTTGACTACAGCTTATTTGCTGCTGCCACAAATCAGCTACAATCCTATTCAATGAAAAATTGTCTCCGAAAGGCATCAAATCTGCTTGAAATGATACGTGGCTATCAGCACCATTATTCAACACACATGCTCGACAGTGCGCAGACGCCTGTGGCGTAGCCCTTGGCTCCTGAATCAGATGCAGTAGTTCCAACAAAAACTCTCCTGAACGGCACTGTGCCGAAAACTTCGCTACAGATCACCCTTGTCTTGCTTGTGCTTCTGGTAGACGCCGGTTTTGCAGCCAGGAAGCGGACAGCAGCAACTTCCAACTAGTTTTAGAGTACTCAAACAACACAGTAAAACAGCATGCATCTTTTGCAGAACAGGAAAAACTCGACCGTGACAGGATTCGAACCTGCAACCTTCGGATCCAAAGTCCGACGCCTTATCCATTAGGCCACACGGTCACTGGCGCAATATACTTCTCCACACACACCTCATTTTCGACATTTGTACACTTGGCAGAATGAATTTCCCATCTTTGACGCAGTTCTCCATCTCAAATTTCAGTACTAAAAGTACGACGCTACTTCTTGCTGTGTCCCATCGCAAGTTACATTCAAGCCCTTATGACGCTGATCAAACAAGAGGTGGCAAATCAGCTTCAATCGCTTAGTGCCATCTCAGTCGCTTGCAGAAGGTACCTCACCCTATGTGATACAATGGCGAGTTGTCGCTATTACCAAAGCGGCGGCGGCGCCGCCGACGACGACGACAATCGCGAGGGTCTTTATCAGGGGTAGAAAATACATCACAAGAACTAAGTATTTCACGTCGGCATTCTCCGGAGACTGCCAAAAGCAGCAGTTTCTGGTGCCCACTTTAATAGCACCATTCACACTATTCATTTGCGAGAGCATTTCTTAAATACCGCACCCATTCATAATTTTTTTATCCTTGACCGCTTTTTTCGAAAGGGCCACGGTGGGAGGGGCTGTTACAAAATTCATTTGCCTCCTGTGAGGATCGAACTCACGACCTCTGGTTTACTAGACCAGCGCTCTGCCACTGAGCTAAGGAGGCGCCTCCTAGCTTACTTTTCGGGTACTTTGTTCTTACAGACTAGTGAATCGGAGCCCTTCAGCTCGAAACGCACCGCATGAGCGACCATTATTTGCATTTAGTTAGCACAGCTGCTGCTTTCCTACACATCTCACACTATATCGATGTACAACTAAAATTCCAAAACAACACATTTATTTCATTTCAGAGTCACTTTCAGCTTCAAATACCGTTCCTCTGATATTCATACGAAGCTAGGCATCGTCGTAACCCGTTACGTTCATTACGCAAGGCTCACGAGAGGGGCGCATGTTGGATCCGCGTAGACACAAAATCTTGCGCCGCCCAGCGTGGGGCTCGAACCCACGACCCTGAGATTAAGAGTCTCATGCTCTACCGACAGAGCTAGCCGGGCTGCACGCAACGCGTTACGAGCCATATATTACTGATTTGACCTGCGACCATCTATTGAAGATTCTTTTGACTACAGCTTATTTGCTGCTGCCACAAATCAGCTACAATCCTATTCAATGAAAAATTGTCTCCGAAAGGCATCAAATCTGCTTGAAATGATACGTGGCTATCAGCACCATTATTCAACACACATGCTCGACAGTGCGCAGACGCCTGTGGCGTAGCCCTTGGCTCCTGAATCAGATGCAGTAGTTCCAACAAAAACTCTCCTGAACGGCACTGTGCCGAAAACTTCGCTACAGATCACCCTTGTCTTGCTTGTGCTTCTGGTAGACGCCGGTTTTGCAGCCAGGAAGCGGACAGCAGCAACTTCCAACTAGTTTTAGAGTACTCAAACAACACAGTAAAACAGCATGCATCTTTTGTAGAACAGGAAAAACTCGACCGTGACAGGATTCGAACCTGCAACCTTCGGATCCGAAGTCCGACGCCTTATCCATTAGGCCACACGGTCACTGGCGCAATATACTTCTCCACACACACCTCATTTTCGACATTTGTACACTTGGCAGAATGAATTTCCCATCTTTGACGCAGTTCTCCATCTCAAATTTCAGTACTAAAAGTACGACGCTACTTCTTGCTGTGTCCCATCGCAAGTTACATTCAAGCCCTTATGACGCTGATCAAACAAGAGGTGGCAAATCAGCTTCAATCGCTTAGTGCCATCTCAGTCGCTTGCAGAAGGTACCTCACCCTATGTGATACAATGGCGAGTTGTCGCTATTACCAAAGCGGCGGCGGCGCCGACGACGACGACGACAATCGCGAGGGTCTTTATCAGGGGTAGAAAATACATCACAAGAACTAAGTATTTCACGTCGGCATTCTCCGGAGACTGCCAAAAGCAGCAGTTTCTGGTGCCCACTTTAATAGCACCATTCACACTATTCATTTGCGAGAGCATTTCTTAAATACCGCACCCATTCATAATTTTTTTATCCTTGACCGCTTTTTTCGAAAGGGCCACGGTGGGAGGGGCTGTTACAAAATTCATTTGCCTCCTGTGAGGATCGAACTGACGACCTCTGGTTTACTAGACCAGTGCTCTGCCACTGAGCTAAGGAGGCGCCTCCTAGCGCACTTTTCGGGTACTTTGTTCTTACAGACTAGTGAATCGGAGCCCTTCAGCTCGAAACGCACCGCATGAGCGACCATTATTTGCATTTAGTTAGCACAGCTGCTGCTTTCCTACACATCTCACACTATATCGATGTACAACTAAAATTCCAAAACAACACATTTATTTCATTTCAGAGTCACTTTCAGCTTCAAATACCGTTCCTCTGATATTCATATGAAGCTAGGCATCGTCGTAACCCGTAACGTTCATTATGCAAGGCTCACGAGAGGGGCGCATGTTGGATCCGCGTAGACACAAAATTTTGCGCCGCCCAGCGTGGGGCTCGAACCCACGACCCTGAGATTAAGAGTCTCATGCTCTACCGACTGAGCTAGCCAGGCTGCACGCAACGCGTTACGAGCCATACAATACTGATTTGACCTGCGACCATCTATTGAAGATTCTTTTGACTACAGCTTATTTCCTGCTGCCACAAATCAGCTACAATCCTATTCAATGAAAAATTGTCTCCGAAAAGCATCAAATCTGCTTGAAATGATACGTGGCTATCAGCACCATTATTCAACACACATGCTCGACAGTGCGCAGACGCCTGTGGCGTAGCCCTTGGCTCCTGAATCAGATGCAGTAGTTCCAACAAAAACTCTCCTGAACGGCACTGTGCCGAAAACTTCGCTACAGATCACCCTTGTCTTGCTTGTGCTTCTGGTAGACGCCGGTTTTGCAGCCAGGAAGCGGACAGCAGCAACTTCCAACTAGTTTTAGAGTACTCAAACAACACAGTAAAACAGCATGCATCTTTTGCAGAACAGGAAAAACTCGACCGTGACAGGATTCGAACCTGCAATCTTCGGATCCGAAGTCCGACGCCTTATCCATTAGGCCACACCTTCACTGGCGCAATATACTTCTCCACACACACCTCATTTTCGCCATTTGTACACTTGGCAGAATGAATTTCCCATCTTTGACGCAGTTCTCCATCTCAAATTTCAGTACTAAAAGTACGACGCTACTTCTTGCTGTGTCCCATCGCAAGTTACATTCAAGCCCTTATGACGCTGATCAAACAAGAGAAGGCAAATCAGCTTCAATCGCTTAGTGCCATCTCAGTCGCTTGCAGAAGGTACCTCACCCTATGTGATACAATGGCGAGTTGTCGCTATTACCAAAGCGGCGGCGGCGCCGCCGACGACGACGACAATCGCGAGCGTCTTTATCAGGGGTAGAAAATACATCACAAGAACTAAGTATTTCACGTCGGCATTCTCCGGAGACTGCCAAAAGCAGCAGTTTCTGGTGCCCACTTTAATAGCACCATTCACACTATTCATTTGCGAGAGCATTTCTTAAATACCGCACCCATTCATAATTTTTTTATCCTTGACCGCTTTTTTCGAAAGGGCCACGGTGGGAGGGGCTGTTACAAAATTCATTTGCCTCCTGTGAGGATCGAACTGACGACCTCTGGTTTACTAGACCAGCGCTCTGCCACTGAGCTAAGGAGGCGCCTCCTAGCGCACTTTTCGGGTACTTTGTTCTTACAGACTGGTGAATCGGAGCCCTTCAGCTCGAAACGCACCGCATGAGCGACCATTATTTGCATTTAGTTAGCACAGCTGCTGCTTTCCTACACATCTCACACTATATCGATGTACAACTAAAATTCCAAAACAACACATTTATTTCATTTCAGAGTCACTTTCAGCTTCAAATACCGTTCCTCTGATATTCATACGAAGCTAGGCATCGTCGTAACCCGTTACGTTCATTACGCAAGGCTCACGAGAGGGGCGCATGTTGGATCCGCGTAGACACAAAATTTTGCGCCGCCCAGCGTGGGGCTCGAACCCACGACCCTGAGATTAAGAGTCTGATGCTCTACCGACAGAGCTAGCCGTGCTGCACGCAACGCGTTACGAGCCATATATTACTGATTTGACCTGCGACCATCTATTGAAGATTCTTTTGACTACAGCTTATTTGCTGCTGCCACAAATCAGCTACAATCCTATTCAATGAAAAATTGTCTCCGAAAGGCATCAAATCTGCTTGAAATGATACGTGGCTATCAGCACCATTATTCAACACACATGCTCGACAGTGCGCAGACGCCTGTGGCGTAGCCCTTGGCTCCTGAATCAGATGCAGTAGTTCCAACAAAAACTCTCCTGAACGGCACTGTGCCGAAAACTTCGCTACAGATCACCCTTGTCTTGCTTGTGCTTCTGGTAGACGCCGGTTTTGCAGCCAGGAAGCGGACAGCAGCAACTTCCAACTAGTTTTAGAGTACTCAAACAACACAGTAAAACAGCATGCATCTTTTGCAGAACAGGAAAAACTCGACCGTGACAGGATTCGAACCTGCAACCTTCGGATCCGAAGTCCGACGCCTTATCCATTAGGCCACACGGTCACTGGCGTAATATACTTCTCCACACACACCTCATTTTCGACATTTGTACACTTGGCAGAATGAATTTCCCATCTTTGACGCAGTTCTCCATCTCAAATTTCAGTACTAAAAGTACGACGCTACTTCTTGCTGTGTCCCATCGCAAGTTACATTCAAGCCCTTATGACGCTGATCAAACAAGAGGTGGCAAATCAGCTTCAATCGCTTAGTGCCATCTCAGTCGCTTGCAGAAGGTACCTCACCCTATGTGATACAATGGCGAGTTGTCGCTATTACCAAAGCGGCGGCGGCGCCGCCGACGACGACGACAATCGCGAGGGTCTTTATCAGGGGTAGAAAATACATCACAAGAACTAAGTATTTCACGTCGGCATTCTCCGGAGACTGCCAAAAGCAGCAGTTTCTGGTGCCCACTTTAATAGCACCATTCACACTATTCATTTGCGAGAGCATTTCTTAAATACCGCACCCATTCATAATTTTTTTATCCTTGACCGCTTTTTTCGAAAGGGCCACGGTGGGAGGGGCTGTTACAAAATTCATTTGCCTCCTGTGAGGATCGAACTCACGACCTCTGGTTTACTAGACCAGCGCTCTGCCACTGAGCTAAGGAGGCGCCTCCTAGCTTACTTTTCGGGTACTTTGTTCTTACAGACTAGTGAATCGGAGCCCTTCAGCTCGAAACGCACCGCATGAGCGACCATTATTTGCATTTAGTTAGCACAGCTGCTGCTTTCCTACACATCTCACACTATATCGATGTACAACTAAAATTCCAAAACAACACATTTATTTCATTTCAGAGTCACTTTCAGCTTCAAATACCGTTCCTCTGATATTCATACGAAGCTAGGCATCGTCGTAACCCGTTACGTTCATTACGCAAGGCTCACGAGAGGGGCGCATGTTGGATCCGCGTAGACACAAAATCTTGCGCCGCCCAGCGTGGGGCTCGAACCCACGACCCTGAGATTAAGAGTCTCATGCTCTACCGACAGAGCTAGCCGGGCTGCACGCAACGCGTTACGAGCCATATATTACTGATTTGACCTGCGACCATCTATTGAAGATTCTTTTGACTACAGCTTATTTGCTGCTGCCACAAATCAGCTACAATCCTATTCAATGAAAAATTGTCTCCGAAAGGCATCAAATCTGCTTGAAATGATACGTGGCTATCAGCACCATTATTCAACACACATGCTCGACAGTGCGCAGACGCCTGTGGCGTAGCCCTTGGCTCCTGAATCAGATGCAGTAGTTCCAACAAAAACTGTCCTGAACGGCACTGTGCCGAAAACTTCGCTACAGATCACCCTTGTCTTGCTTGTGCTTCTGGTAGACGCCGGTTTTGCAGCCAGGAAGCGGACAGCAGCAACTTCCAACTAGTTTTAGAGTACTCAAACAACACAGTAAAACAGCATGCATCTTTTGTAGAACAGGAAAAACTCGACCGTGACAGGATTCGAACCTGCAACCTTCGGATCCGAAGTCCGACGCCTTATCCATTAGGCCACACGGTCACTGGCGCAATATACTTCTCCACACACACCTCATTTTCGACATTTGTACACTTGGCAGAATGAATTTCCCATCTTTGACGCAGTTCTCCATCTCAAATTTCAGTACTAAAAGTACGACGCTACTTCTTGCTGTGTCCCATCGCAAGTTACATTCAAGCCCTTATGACGCTGATCAAACAAGAGGTGGCAAATCAGCTTCAATCGCTTAGTGCCATCTCAGTCGCTTGCAGAAGGTACCTCACCCTATGTGATACAATGGCGAGTTGTCGCTATTACCAAAGCGGCGGCGGCGCCGACGACGACGACGACAATCGCGAGGGTCTTTATCAAGGGTAGAAAATACATCACAAGAACTAAGTATTTCACGTCGGCATTCTCCGGAGACTGCCAAAAGCAGCAGTTTCTGGTGCCCACTTTAATAGCACCATTCACACTATTCATTTGCGAGAGCATTTCTTAAATACCGCACCCATTCATAATTTTTTTATCCTTGACCGCTTTTTTCGAAAGGGCCACGGTGGGAGGGGCTGTTACAAAATTCATTTGCCTCCTGTGAGGATCGAACTGACGACCTCTGGTTTACTAGACCAGTGCTCTGCCACTGAGCTAAGGAGGCGCCTCCTAGCGCACTTTTCGGGTACTTTGTTCTTACAGACTAGTGAATCGGAGCCCTTCAGCTCGAAACGCACCGCATGAGCGACCATTATTTGCATTTAGTTAGCACAGCTGCTGCTTTCCTACACATCTCACACTATATCGATGTACAACTAAAATTCCAAAACAACACATTTATTTCATTTCAGAGTCACTTTCAGCTTCAAATACCGTTCCTCTGATATTCATATGAAGCTAGGCATCGTCGTAACCCGTAACGTTCATTATGCAAGGCTCACGAGAGGGGCGCATGTTGGATCCGCGTAGACACAAAATTTTGCGCCGCCCAGCGTGGGGCTCGAACCCACGACCCTGAGATTAAGAGTCTCATGCTCTACCGACTGAGCTAGCCAGGCTGCACGCAACGCGTTACGAGCCATACAATACTGATTTGACCTGCGACCATCTATTGAAGATTCTTTTGACTACAGCTTATTTCCTGCTGCCACAAATCAGCTACAATCCTATTCAATGAAAAATTGTCTCCGAAAAGCATCAAATCTGCTTGAAATGATACGTGGCTATCAGCACCATTATTCAACACACATGCTCGACAGTGCGCAGACGCCTGTGGCGTAGCCCTTGGCTCCTGAATCAGATGCAGTAGTTCCAACAAAAACTCTCCTGAACGGCACTGTGCCGAAAACTTCGCTACAGATCACCCTTGTCTTGCTTGTGCTTCTGGTAGACGCCGGTTTTGCAGCCAGGAAGCGGACAGCAGCAACTTCCAACTAGTTTTAGAGTACTCAAACAACACAGTAAAACAGCATGCATCTTTTGCAGAACAGGAAAAACTCGACCGTGACAGGATTCGAACCTGCAATCTTCGGATCCGAAGTCCGACGCCTTATCCATTAGGCCACACCTTCACTGGCGCAATATACTTCTCCACACACACCTCATTTTCGCCATTTGTACACTTGGCAGAATGAATTTCCCATCTTTGACGCAGTTCTCCATCTCAAATTTCAGTACTAAAAGTACGACGCTACTTCTTGCTGTGTCCCATCGCAAGTTACATTCAAGCCCTTATGACGCTGATCAAACAAGAGAAGGCAAATCAGCTTCAATCGCTTAGTGCCATCTCAGTCGCTTGCAGAAGGTACCTCACCCTATGTGATACAATGGCGAGTTGTCGCTATTACCAAAGCGGCGGCGGCGCCGACGACGACGACGACGACAATCGCGAGGGTCTTTATCAGGGGTAGAAAATACATCACAAGAACTAAGTATTTCACGTCGGCATTCTCCGGAGACTGCCAAAAGCAGCAGTTTCTGGTGCCCACTTTAATAGCACCATTCACACTATTCATTTGCGAGAGCATTTCTTAAATACCGCACCCATTCATAATTTTTTTATCCTTGACCGCTTTTTTCGAAAGGGCCACGGTGGGAGGGGCTGTTACAAAATTCATTTGCCTCCTGTGAGGATCGAACTGACGACCTCTGGTTTACTAGACCAGTGCTCTGCCACTGAGCTAAGGAGGCGCCTCCTAGCGCACTTTTCGGGTACTTTGTTCTTACAGACTAGTGAATCGGAGCCCTTCAGCTCGAAACGCACCGCATGAGCGACCATTATTTGCATTTAGTTAGCACAGCTGCTGCTTTCCTACACATCTCACACTATATCGATGTACAACTAAAATTCCAAAACAACACATTTATTTCATTTCAGAGTCACTTTCAGCTTCAAATACCGTTCCTCTGATATTCATATGAAGCTAGGCATCGTCGTAACCCGTAACGTTCATTATGCAAGGCTCACGAGAGGGGCGCATGTTGGATCCGCGTAGACACAAAATTTTGCGCCGCCCAGCGTGGGGCTCGAACCCACGACCCTGAGATTAAGAGTCTCATGCTCTACCGACTGAGCTAGCCAGGCTGCACGCAACGCGTTACGAGCCATACAATACTGATTTGACCTGCGACCATCTATTGAAGATTCTTTTGACTACAGCTTATTTCCTGCTGCCACAAATCAGCTACAATCCTATTCAATGAAAAATTGTCTCCGAAAAGCATCAAATCTGCTTGAAATGATACGTGGCTATCAGCACCATTATTCAACACACATGCTCGACAGTGCGCAGACGCCTGTGGCGTAGCCCTTGGCTCCTGAATCAGATGCAGTAGTTCCAACAAAAACTCTCCTGAACGGCACTGTGCCGAAAACTTCGCTACAGATCACCCTTGTCTTGCTTGTGCTTCTGGTAGACGCCGGTTTTGCAGCCAGGAAGCGGACAGCAGCAACTTCCAACTAGTTTTAGAGTACTCAAACAACACAGTAAAACAGCATGCATCTTTTGCAGAACAGGAAAAACTCGACCGTGACAGGATTCGAACCTGCAATCTTCGGATCCGAAGTCCGACGCCTTATCCATTAGGCCACACCTTCACTGGCGCAATATACTTCTCCACACACACCTCATTTTCGCCATTTGTACACTTGGCAGAATGAATTTCCCATCTTTGACGCAGTTCTCCATCTCAAATTTCAGTACTAAAAGTACGACGCTACTTCTTGCTGTGTCCCATCGCAAGTTACATTCAAGCCCTTATGACGCTGATCAAACAAGAGGTGGCAAATCAGCTTCAATCGCTTAGTGCCATCTCAGTCGCTTGCAGAAGGTACCTCACCCTATGTGATACAATGGCGAGTTGTCGCTATTACCAAAGCGGCGGCGGCGCCGCCGACGACGACGACAATCGCGAGGGTCTTTATCAGGGGTAGAAAATACATCACAAGAACTAAGTATTTCACGTCGGCATTCTCCGGAGACTGCCAAAAGCAGCAGTTTCTGGTGCCCACTTTAATAGCACCATTCACACTATTCATTTGCGAGAGCATTTCTTAAATACCGCACCCATTCATAATTTTTTTATCCTTGACCGCTTTTTTCGAAAGGGCCACGGTGGGAGGGGCTGTTACAAAATTCATTTGCCTCCTGTGAGGATCGAACTCACGACCTCTGGTTTACTAGACCAGCGCTCTGCCACTGAGCTAAGGAGGCGCCTCCTAGCTTACTTTTCGGGTACTTTGTTCTTACAGACTAGTGAATCGGAGCCCTTCAGCTCGAAACGCACCGCATGAGCGACCATTATTTGCATTTAGTTAGCACAGCTGCTGCTTTCCTACACATCTCACACTATATCGATGTACAACTAAAATTCCAAAACAACACATTTATTTCATTTCAGAGTCACTTTCAGCTTCAAATACCGTTCCTCTGATATTCATACGAAGCTAGGCATCGTCGTAACCCGTTACGTTCATTACGCAAGGCTCACGAGAGGGGCGCATGTTGGATCCGCGTAGACACAAAATCTTGCGCCGCCCAGCGTGGGGCTCGAACCCACGACCCTGAGATTAAGAGTCTCATGCTCTACCGACAGAGCTAGCCGGGCTGCACGCAACGCGTTACGAGCCATATATTACTGATTTGACCTGCGACCATCTATTGAAGATTCTTTTGACTACAGCTTATTTGCTGCTGCCACAAATCAGCTACAATCCTATTCAATGAAAAATTGTCTCCGAAAGGCATCAAATCTGCTTGAAATGATACGTGGCTATCAGCACCATTATTCAACACACATGCTCGACAGTGCGCAGACGCCTGTGGCGTAGCCCTTGGCTCCTGAATCAGATGCAGTAGTTCCAACAAAAACTGTCCTGAACGGCACTGTGCCGAAAACTTCGCTACAGATCACCCTTGTCTTGCTTGTGCTTCTGGTAGACGCCGGTTTTGCAGCCAGGAAGCGGACAGCAGCAACTTCCAACTAGTTTTAGAGTACTCAAACAACACAGTAAAACAGCATGCATCTTTTGTAGAACAGGAAAAACTCGACCGTGACAGGATTCGAACCTGCAACCTTCGGATCCGAAGTCCGACGCCTTATCCATTAGGCCACACGGTCACTGGCGCAATATACTTCTCCACACACACCTCATTTTCGACATTTGTACACTTGGCAGAATGAATTTCCCATCTTTGACGCAGTTCTCCATCTCAAATTTCAGTACTAAAAGTACGACGCTACTTCTTGCTGTGTCCCATCGCAAGTTACATTCAAGCCCTTATGACGCTGATCAAACAAGAGGTGGCAAATCAGCTTCAATCGCTTAGTGCCATCTCAGTCGCTTGCAGAAGGTACCTCACCCTATGTGATACAATGGCGAGTTGTCGCTATTACCAAAGCGGCGGCGGCGCCGACGACGACGACGACAATCGCGAGGGTCTTTATCAAGGGTAGAAAATACATCACAAGAACTAAGTATTTCACGTCGGCATTCTCCGGAGACTGCCAAAAGCAGCAGTTTCTGGTGCCCACTTTAATAGCACCATTCACACTATTCATTTGCGAGAGCATTTCTTAAATACCGCACCCATTCATAATTTTTTTATCCTTGACCGCTTTTTTCGAAAGGGCCACGGTGGGAGGGGCTGTTACAAAATTCATTTGCCTCCTGTGAGGATCGAACTGACGACCTCTGGTTTACTAGACCAGTGCTCTGCCACTGAGCTAAGGAGGCGCCTCCTAGCGCACTTTTCGGGTACTTTGTTCTTACAGACTAGTGAATCGGAGCCCTTCAGCTCGAAACGCACCGCATGAGCGACCATTATTTGCATTTAGTTAGCACAGCTGCTGCTTTCCTACACATCTCACACTATATCGATGTACAACTAAAATTCCAAAACAACACATTTATTTCATTTCAGAGTCACTTTCAGCTTCAAATACCGTTCCTCTGATATTCATATGAAGCTAGGCATCGTCGTAACCCGTAACGTTCATTATGCAAGGCTCACGAGAGGGGCGCATGTTGGATCCGCGTAGACACAAAATTTTGCGCCGCCCAGCGTGGGGCTCGAACCCACGACCCTGAGATTAAGAGTCTCATGCTCTACCGACTGAGCTAGCCAGGCTGCACGCAACGCGTTACGAGCCATACAATACTGATTTGACCTGCGACCATCTATTGAAGATTCTTTTGACTACAGCTTATTTCCTGCTGCCACAAATCAGCTACAATCCTATTCAATGAAAAATTGTCTCCGAAAAGCATCAAATCTGCTTGAAATGATACGTGGCTATCAGCACCATTATTCAACACACATGCTCGACAGTGCGCAGACGCCTGTGGCGTAGCCCTTGGCTCCTGAATCAGATGCAGTAGTTCCAACAAAAACTCTCCTGAACGGCACTGTGCCGAAAACTTCGCTACAGATCACCCTTGTCTTGCTTGTGCTTCTGGTAGACGCCGGTTTTGCAGCCAGGAAGCGGACAGCAGCAACTTCCAACTAGTTTTAGAGTACTCAAACAACACAGTAAAACAGCATGCATCTTTTGCAGAACAGGAAAAACTCGACCGTGACAGGATTCGAACCTGCAATCTTCGGATCCGAAGTCCGACGCCTTATCCATTAGGCCACACCTTCACTGGCGCAATATACTTCTCCACACACACCTCATTTTCGCCATTTGTACACTTGGCAGAATGAATTTCCCATCTTTGACGCAGTTCTCCATCTCAAATTTCAGTACTAAAAGTACGACGCTACTTCTTGCTGTGTCCCATCGCAAGTTACATTCAAGCCCTTATGACGCTGATCAAACAAGAGAAGGCAAATCAGCTTCAATCGCTTAGTGCCATCTCAGTCGCTTGCAGAAGGTACCTCACCCTATGTGATACAATGGCGAGTTGTCGCTATTACCAAAGCGGCGGCGGCGCCGACGACGACGACGACGACAATCGCGAGGGTCTTTATCAGGGGTAGAAAATACATCACAAGAACTAAGTATTTCACGTCGGCATTCTCCGGAGACTGCCAAAAGCAGCAGTTTCTGGTGCCCACTTTAATAGCACCATTCACACTATTCATTTGCGAGAGCATTTCTTAAATACCGCACCCATTCATAATTTTTTTATCCTTGACCGCTTTTTTCGAAAGGGCCACGGTGGGAGGGGCTGTTACAAAATTCATTTGCCTCCTGTGAGGATCGAACTGACGACCTCTGGTTTACTAGACCAGTGCTCTGCCACTGAGCTAAGGAGGCGCCTCCTAGCGCACTTTTCGGGTACTTTGTTCTTACAGACTAGTGAATCGGAGCCCTTCAGCTCGAAACGCACCGCATGAGCGACCATTATTTGCATTTAGTTAGCACAGCTGCTGCTTTCCTACACATCTCACACTATATCGATGTACAACTAAAATTCCAAAACAACACATTTATTTCATTTCAGAGTCACTTTCAGCTTCAAATACCGTTCCTCTGATATTCATATGAAGCTAGGCATCGTCGTAACCCGTAACGTTCATTATGCAAGGCTCACGAGAGGGGCGCATGTTGGATCCGCGTAGACACAAAATTTTGCGCCGCCCAGCGTGGGGCTCGAACCCACGACCCTGAGATTAAGAGTCTCATGCTCTACCGACTGAGCTAGCCAGGCTGCACGCAACGCGTTACGAGCCATACAATACTGATTTGACCTGCGACCATCTATTGAAGATTCTTTTGACTACAGCTTATTTCCTGCTGCCACAAATCAGCTACAATCCTATTCAATGAAAAATTGTCTCCGAAAAGCATCAAATCTGCTTGAAATGATACGTGGCTATCAGCACCATTATTCAACACACATGCTCGACAGTGCGCAGACGCCTGTGGCGTAGCCCTTGGCTCCTGAATCAGATGCAGTAGTTCCAACAAAAACTCTCCTGAACGGCACTGTGCCGAAAACTTCGCTACAGATCACCCTTGTCTTGCTTGTGCTTCTGGTAGACGC
Organism: Schistocerca cancellata; assembly: GCF_023864275.1. Classification (NCBI taxonomy): domain Eukaryota; kingdom Metazoa; phylum Arthropoda; class Insecta; order Orthoptera; family Acrididae; genus Schistocerca; species Schistocerca cancellata. Next base: position 661,761 of record NW_026047108.1, read on the forward strand.
CGGTTTTGCAGCCAGGAAGCGGACAGCAGCAACTTCCAACTAGTTTTAGAGTACTCAAACAACACAGTAAAACAGCATGCATCTTTTGCAGAACAGGAAAAACTCGACCGTGACAGGATTCGAACCTGCAATCTTCGGATCCGAAGTCCGACGCCTTATCCATTAGGCCACACCTTCACTGGCGCAATATACTTCTCCACACACACCTCATTTTCGCCATTTGTACACTTGGCAGAATGAATTTCCCATCTTTGACGCAGTTCTCCATCTCAAATTTCAGTACTAAAAGTACGACGCTACTTCTTGCTGTGTCCCATCGCAAGTTACATTCAAGCCCTTATGACGCTGATCAAACAAGAGAAGGCAAATCAGCTTCAATCGCTTAGTGCCATCTCAGTCGCTTGCAGAAGGTACCTCACCCTATGTGATACAATGGCGAGTTGTCGCTATTACCAAAGCGGCGGCGGCGCCGACGACGACGACAATCGCGAGGGTTTTTATCAGGGGTAGAAAATACATCACAAGAACTAAGTATTTCACGTCGGCATTCTCCGGAGACTGCCAAAAGCAGCAGTTTCTGGTGCCCACTTTAATAGCACCATTCACACTATTCATTTGCGAGAGCATTTCTTAAATACCGCACCCATTCATAATTTTTTTATCCTTGACCGCTTTTTTCGAAAGGGCCACGGTGGGAGGGGCTGTTACAAAATTCATTTGCCTCCTGTGGGGATCGAACTGACGACCTTTGGTTTACTAGACCAGCGCTCTGCCACTGAGCTAAGGAGGCGCCTCCTAGCGCACTTTTCGGGTACTTTGTTCTTACAGACTAGTGAATCGGAGCCCTTCAGCTCGAAACGCACCGCATGAGCGACCATTATTTGCATTTAGTTAGCACAGCTGCTGCTTTCCTACACATCTCACACTATATCGATGTACAACTAAAATTCCAAAACAACACATTTATTTCATTTCAGAGTCACTTTCAGCTTCAAATACCGTTCCTCTGATATTCATACGAAGCTAGGCATCGTCGTAACCCGTTACGTTCATTACGCAAGGCTCACGAGAGGGGCGCATGTTGGATCCGCGTAGACACAAAATTTTGCGCCGCCCAGCGTGGGGCTCGAACCCACGACCCTGAGATTAAGAGTCTCATGCTCTACCGACTGAGCTAGCCGGGCTGCACGCAACGCGTTACGAGCCATATATTACTGATTTGACCTGCGACCATCTATTGAAGATTCTTTTGACTACAGCTTATTTCCTGTTGCCACAAATCAGCTACAATCCTATTCAATGAAAAATTGTCTCCGAAAGGCATCAAATCTGCTTGAAATGATACGTGGCTATCAGCACCATTATTCAACACACATGCTCGACAGTGCGCAGACGCCTGTGGCGTAGCCCTTGGCTCCTGAATCAGATGCAGTAGTTCCAACAAAAACTCTCCTGAACGGCACTGTGCCGAAAACTTCGCTACAGATCACCCTTGTCTTGCTTGTGCTTCTGGTAGACGCCGGTTTTGCAGCCAGGAAGCGGACAGCAGCAACTTCCAACTAGTTTTAGAGTACTCAAACAACACAGTAAAACAGCATGCATCTTTTGCAGAACAGGAAAAACTCGACCGTGACAGGATTCGAACCTGCAATCTTCGGATCCGAAGTCCGACGCCTTATCCATTAGGCCACACGGTCACTGGCGCAATATACTTCTCCACACACACCTCATTTTCGCCATTTGTACACTTGGCAGAATGAATTTCCCATCTTTGACGCAGTTCTCCATCTCAAATTTCAGTACTAAAAGTACGACGCTACTTCTTGCTGTGTCCCATCGCAAGTTACATTCAAGCCCTTATGACGCTGATCAAACAAGAGGTGGCAAATCAGCTTCAATCGCTTAGTGCCATCTCAGTCGCTTGCAGAAGGTACCTCACCCTATGTGATACAATGGCGAGTTGTCGCTATTACCAAAGCGGCGGCGGCGCCGACGACGACGACGACGACGACAATCGCGAGGGTCTTTATCAGGGGTAGAAAATACATCACAAGAACTAAGTATTTCACGTCGGCATTCTCCGGAGACTGCCAAAAGCAGCAGTTTCTGGTGCCCACTTTAATAGCACCATTCACACTATTCATTTGCGAGAGCATTTCTTAAATACCGCACCCATTCATAATTTTTTTATCCTTGACCGCTTTTTTCGAAAGGGCCACGGTGGGAGGGGCTGTTACAAAATTCATTTGCCTCCTGTGAGGATCGAACTGACGACCTCTGGTTTACTAGACCAGCGCTCTGCCACTGAGCTAAGGAGGCGCCTCCTAGCGCACTTTTCGGGTACTTTGTTCTTACAGACTAGTGAATCGGAGCCCTTCAGCTCGAAACGCACCGCATGAGCGACCATTATTTGCATTTAGTTAGCACAGCTGCTGCTTTCCTACACATCTCACACTATATCGATGTACAACTAAAATTCCAAAACAACACATTTATTTCATTTCAGAGTCACTTTCAGCTTCAAATACCGTTCCTCTGATATTCATATGAAGCTAGGCATCGTCGTAACCCGTAACGTTCATTATGCAAGGCTCACGAGAGGGGCGCATGTTGGATCCGCGTAGACACAAAATTTTGCGCCGCCCAGCGTGGGGCTCGAACCCACGACCCTGAGATTAAGAGTCTCATGCTCTACCGACTGAGCTAGCCGGGCTGCACGCAACGCGTTACGAGCCATACAATACTGATTTGACCTGCGACCATCTATTGAAGATTCTTTTGACTACAGCTTATTTCCTGCTGCCACAAATCTGCTACAATCCTATTCAATGAAAAATTGTCTCCGAAAAGCATCAAATCTGCTTGAAATGATACGTGGCTATCAGCACCATTATTCAACACACATGCTCGACAGTGCGCAGACGCCTGTGGCGTAGCCCTTGGCTCTTGAATCAGATGCAGTAGTTCCAACAAAAACTCTCCTGAACGGCACTGTGCCGAAAACTTCGCTACAGATCACCCTTGTCTTGCTTGTGCTTCTGGTAGACGCCGGTTTTGCAGCCAGGAAGCGGACAGCAGCAACTTCCAACTAGTTTTAGAGTACTCAAACAACACAGTAAAACAGCATGCATCTTTTGCAGAACAGGAAAAACTCGACCGCGACAGGATTCGAACCTGCAATCTTCGGATCCGAAGTCCGACGCCTTATCCATTAGCCCACAACTTCACTGGCGCAATATACTTCTCCACACACACCTCATTTTCGCCATTTGTACACTTGGCAGAATGAATTTCCCATCTTTGACGCAGTTCTCCATCTCAAATTTCAGTACTAAAAGTACGACGCTACTTCTTGCTGTGTCCCATCGCAAGTTACATTCAAGCCCTTATGACGCTGATCAAACAAGAGAAGGCAAATCAGCTTCAATCGCTTAGTGCCATCTCAGTCGCTTGCAGAAGGTACCTCACCCTATGTGATACAATGGCGAGTTGTCGCTATTACCAAAGCGCCGACGACGACGACGACGACGACGACAATCGCGAGGGTTTTTATCAGGGGTAGGAAATACATCACAAGAACTAAGTATTTCACGTCGGCATTCTCCGGAGACTGCCAAAAGCAGCAGTTTCTGGTGCCCACTTTAATAGCACCATTCACACTATTCATTTGCGAGAGCATTTCTTAAATACCGCACCGATTCATAATTTTTTTATCCTTGACCGCTTTTTTCGTAAGGGCCACGGTGGGAGGGGCTGTTACAAAATTCATTTGCCTCCTGTGAGGATCGAACTGACGACCTTTGGTTTACTAGACCAGCGCTCTGCCACTGAGCTAAGGAGGCGCCTCCTAGCGCACTTTTCGGGTACTTTGTTCTTACAGACTAGTGAATCGGAGCCCTTCAGCTCGAAACGCACCGCATGAGCGACCATTATTTGCATTTAGTTAGCACAGCTGCTGCTTTCCTACACATCTCACACTATATCGATGTACAACTAAAATTCCAAAACAACACATTTATTTCATTTCAGAGTCACTTTCAGCTTCAAATACCGTTCCTCTGATATTCATACGAAGCTAGGCATCGTCGTAACCCGTTACGTTCATTACGCAAGGCTCACGAGAGGGGCGCATGTTGGATCCGCGTAGACACAAAATTTTGCGCCGCCCAGCGTGGGGCTCTAACCCACGACCCTGAGATTAAGAGTCTCATGCTCTACCGACTGAGCTAGCCGGGCTGCACGCAACGCGTTACGAGCCATACAATACTGATTTGACCTGCGACCATCTATTGAAGATTCTTTTGACTACAGCTTATTTCCTGTTGCCACAAATCAGCTACAATCCTATTCAATGAAAAATTGTCTCCGAAAGGCATCAAATCTGCTTGAAATGATACGTGGCTATCAGCACCATTATTCAACACACATGCTCGACAGTGCGCAGACGCCTGTGGCGTAGCCCTTGGCTCCTGAATCAGATGCAGTAGTTCCAACAAAAACTCTCCTGAACGGCACTGTGCCGAAAACTTCGCTACAGATCACCCTTGTCTAGCTTGTGCTTCTGGTAGACGCCGGTTTTGCAGCCAGGAAGCGGACAGCAGCAACTTCCAACTAGTTTTAGAGTACTCAAACAACACAGTAAAACAGCATGCATCTTTTGCAGAACAGGAAAAACTCGACCGTGACAGGATTCGAAGCTGCAATCTTCGGATCCGAAGTCCGACGCCTTGTCCATTAGGCCACACCTTCACTGGCGCAATATACTTCTCCACACACACCTCATTTTCGCCATTTGTACACTTGGCAGAATGAATTTCCCATCTTTGACGCAGTTCTCCATCTCAAATATCAGTACTAAAAGTACGACGCTACTTCTTGCTGTGTCCCATCGCAAGTTACATTCAAGCCCTTATGACGCTGATCAAACAAGAGAAGGCAAATCAGCTTCAATCGCTTAGTGCCATCTCAGTCGCTTGCAGAAGGTACCTCACCCTATGTGATACAATGGCGAGTTGTCGCTATTACCAAAGCGGCGGCGGCGCCGACGACAAGAACCAAGTATTTCACGTCGGCATTCTCCGGAGACTGCCAAAAGCAGCAGTTTCTGGTGCCCACTTTAATAGCACCATTCACACTATTCATTTGCGAGAGCATTTCTTAAATACCGCACCCATTCATAATTTTTTTATCCTTGACCGCTTTTTTCGAAAGGGCCACGGTGGGAGGGGCTGTTACAAAATTCATTTGCCTCCTGTGAGGATCGAACTGACGACCTCTGGTTTACTAGACCAGCGCTCTGCCACTGAGCTAAGGAGGCGCCTCCAAGCGCACTTTTCGGGTACTTTGTTCTTACAGACTAGTGAATCGGAGCCCTTCAGCTCGAAACGCACCGCATGAGCGACCATTATTTGCATTTAGTTAGCACAGCTGCTGCTTTCCTACACATCTCACACTATATCGATGTACAACTAAAATTCCAAAACAACACATTTATTTCATTTCAGAGTCACTTTCAGCTTCAAATACCGTTCCTCTGATATTCATACGAAGCTAGGCATCGTCGTAACCCGTTACGTTCATTACGCAAGGCTCACGAGAGGGGCGCATGTTGGATCCGCGTGGACACAAAATTTTGCGCCGCCCAGCGTGGGGCTCGAACCCACGACCCTGAGATTAAGAGTCTCATGCTCTACCGACTGAGCTAGCCGGGCTGCACGCAACGCGTTACGAGCCATACAATACTGATTTGACCTGCGACCATCTATTGAAGATTCTTTTGACTACAGCTTATTTCCTGTTGCCACGAATCAGCTACAATCCTATTCAATGAAAAATTGTCTCCGAAAGGCATCAAATCTGCTTGAAATGATACGTGGCTATCAGCACCATTATTCAACACACATGCTCGACAGTGCGCAGACGCCTGTGGCGTAGCCCTTGGCTCCTGAATCAGATGCAGTAGTTCCAACAAAAACTCTCCTGAACGGCACTGTGCCGAAAACTTCGCTACAGATCACCCTTGTCTTGCTTGTGCTTCTGGTAGACGCCGGTTTTGCAGCCAGGAAGCGGACAGCAGCAACTTCCAACTAGTTTTAGAGTACTCAAACAACACAGTAAAACAGCATGCATCTTTTGCAGAACAGGAAAAACTCGACCGTGACAGGATTCGAACCTGCAATCTTCGGATCCGAAGTCCGACGCCTTATCCATTAGGCCACACGGTCACTGGCGCAATATACTTCTCCACACACACTTCATTTTCGACATTTGTACACTTGGCAGAATGAATTTCCCATCTTTGACGCAGTTCTCCATCTCAAATTTCAGTACTAAAAGTACGACGCTACTTCTTGCTGTGTCCCATCGCAAGTTACATTCAAGCCCTTATGACGCTGATCAAACAAGAGAAGGCAAATCAGCTTCAATCGCTTAGTGCCATCTCAGTCGCTTGCAGAAGGTACCTCACCCTATGTGATACAATGGCGAGTTGTCGCTATTACCAAAGCGGCGGCGGCGCCGACGACGACGACGACGACGACGACGACGACGACAATCGCGAGGGTCTTTATCAGGGGTAGAAAATACATCACAAGAACTAAGTATTTCACGTCGGCATTCTCCGGAGACTGCCAAAAGCAGCAGTTTCTGGTGCCCACTTTAATAGCACCATTCACACTATTCATTTGCGAGAGCATTTCTTAAATACCGCACCCATTCATAATTTTTTTATCCTTGACCGCTTTTTTCGAAAGGGCCACGGTGGGAGGGGCTGTTACAAAATTCATTTGCCTCCTGTGAGGATCGAACTGACGACCTCTGGTTTACTAGACCAGCGCTCTGCCACTGAGCTAAGGAGGCGCCTCCTAGCGCACTTTTCGGGTACTTTGTTCTTACAGACTAGTGAATCGGAGCCCTTCAGCTCGAAACGCACTGCATGAGCGACCATTATTTGCATTTAGTTAGCACAGCTGCTGCTTTCCTACACATCTCACACTATATCGATGTACAACTAAAATTCCAAAACAACACATTTATTTCATTTCAGAGTCACTTTCAGCTTCAAATACCGTTCCTCTGATATTCATACGAAGCTAGGCATCGTCGTAACCCGTTACGTTCATTACGCAAGCCTCACGAGATGGGCGCATGTTGGATCCGCGTAGACACAAAATTTTGCGCCGCCCAGCGTGGGGCTCGAACCCACGACCCTGAGATTAAGAGTCTCATGCTCTACCGACTGAGCTAGCCGGGCTGCACGCAACGCGTTACGAGCCATACAATACTGATTTGACCTGCGACCATCTATTGAAGATTCTTTTGACTACAGCTTATTTCCTGCTGCCACAAATCAGCTACAATCCTATTCAATGAAAAATTGTCTCCGAAAGGCATCAAATCTGCTTGAAATGATACGTGGCTATCAGCACCATTATTCAACACACATGCTCGACAGTGCGCAGACGCCTGTGGCGTAGCCCTTGGCTCCTGAATCAGATGCAGTAGTTCCAACAAAAACTCTCCTGAACGGCACTGTGCCGAAAACTTCGCTACAGATCACCCTTGTCTTGCTTGTGCTTCTGGTAGACGCCGGTTTTGCAGCCAGGAAGCGGACAGCAGCAACTTCCAACTAGTTTTAGAGTACTCAAACAACACATAAAAGAGCATGCATCTTTTGCAGAACAGGAAGAACTCGACCGTGACAGGATTCGAACCTGCAATCTTCGGATCCGAAGTCCGACGCCTTATCCATTAGGCCACACGGTCACTGGCGCAATATACTTCTCCACACACACCTCATTTTCGCCATTTGTACACTTGGCAGAATGAATTTCCCATCTTTGACGCAGTTCTCCATCTCAAATTTCAGTACTAAAAGTACGACGCTACTTCTTGCTGTGTCCCATCGCAAGTTACATTCAAGCCCTTATGACGCTGATCAAACAAGAGAAGGCAAATCAGCTTCAATCGCTTAGTGCCATCTCAGTCGCTTGCAGAAGGTACCTCACCCTATGTGATACAATGGCGAGTTGTCGCTATTACCAAAGCGGCGGCGGCGCCGACGACGACGACGACGACGACGACGACAATCGCGAGGGTCTTTATCAGGGGTAGAAAATACATCACAAGAACTAAGTATTTCACGTCGGCATTCTCCGGAGACTGCCAAAAGCAGCAGTTTCTGGTGCCCACTTTAATAGCACCATTCACACTATTCATTTGCGAGAGCATTTCTTAAATACCGCACCCATTCATAATTTTTTTATCCTTGACAGCTTTTTTCGAAAGGGCCACGGTGGGAGGGGCTGTTACAAAATTCATTTGCCTCCTGTGAGGATCGAACTGACGACCTCTGGTTTACTAGACCAGCGCTCTGCCACTGAGCTAAGGAGGCGCCTCCAAGCGCACTTTTCGGGTACTTTGTTCTTACAGACTAGTGAATCGGAGCCCTTCAGCTCGAAACGCACCGCATGAGCGACCATTATTTGCATTTAGTTAGCACAGCTGCTGCTTTCCTACACATCTTTCACTATATCGATGTACAACTAAAATTCCAAAACAACACATTTATTTCATTTCAGAGTCACTTTCAGCTTCAAATACCGTTCCTCTGATATTCATACGAAGCTAGGCATCGTCGTAACCCATTACGTTCATTACGCAAGGCTCACGAGAGGGGCGCATGTTGGATCCGCGTAGACACAAAATTTTGCGCCGCCCAGCGTGGGGCTCGAACCCACGACCCTGAGATTAAGAGTCTCATGCTCTACCGACTGAGCTAGCCGGGCTGCACGCAACGCGTTACGAGCCATACAATACTGATTTGACCTGCGACCATCTATTGAAGATTCTTTTGACTACAGCTTATTTCCTGCTGCCACAAATCAGCTACAATCCTATTCAATGAAAAATTGTCTCCGAAAGGCATCAAATCTGCTTGAAATGATACGTGGCTATCAGCACCATTATTCAACACACATGCTCGACAGTGCGCAGACGCCTGTGGCGTAGCCCTTGGCTCCTGAATCAAATGCAGTAGTTCCAACAAAAACTCTCCTGAACGGCACTGTGCCGAAAACTTCGCTACAGATCACCCTTGTCTTGCTTGTGCTTCTGGTAGGCGCCGGTTTTGCAGCCAGGAAGCGGACAGCAGCAACTTCCAACTAGTTTTAGAGTACTCAAACAACACAGTAAAACAGCATGCATCTTTTGCAGAACAGGAAAAACTCGACCGTGACAGGATTCGAACCTGCAATCTTCGGATCCGAAGTCCGACGCCTTATCCATTAGGCCACACGGTCACTGGCGCAATATACTTCTCCACACACACCTCATTTTCGACATTTGTACACTTGGCAGAATGAATTTCCCATCTTTGACGCAGTTCTCCATCTCAAATTTCAGTACTAAAAGTACGACGCTACTTCTTGCTGTGTCCCATCGCAAGTTACATTCAAGCCCTTATGACGCTGATCAAACAAGAGAAGGCAAATCAGCTTCAATCGCTTAGTGCCATCTCAGTCGCTTGCAGAAGGTACCTCACCCTATGTGATACAATGGCGAGTTGTCGCTATTACCAAAGCGGCGGCGGCGCCGACGACGACGACGACGACGACGACAATCGCGAGGGTCTTTATCAGGGGTAGAAAATACATCACAAGAACTAAGTATTTCACGTCGGCATTCTCCGGAGACTGCCAAAAGCAGCAGTTTCTGGTGCCCACTTTAATAGCACCATTCACACTATTCATTTGCGAGAGCATTTCTTAAATACCGCACCCATTCATAATTTTTTTATCCTTGACAGCTTTTTTCGAAAGGGCCACGGTGGGAGGGGCTGTTACAAAATTCATTTGCCTCCTGTGAGGATCGAACTGACGACCTCTGGTTTACTAGACCAGCGCTCTGCCACTGAGCTAAGGAGGCGCCTCCAAGCGCACTTTTCGGGTACTTTGTTCTTACAGACTAGTGAATCGGAGCCCTTCAGCTCGAAACGCACCGCATGAGCGACCATTATTTGCATTTAGTTAGCACAGCTGCTGCTTTCCTACACATCTTTCACTATATCGATGTACAACTAAAATTCCAAAACAACACATTTATTTCATTTCAGAGTCACTTTCAGCTTCAAATACCGTTCCTCTGATATTCATACGAAGCTAGGCATCGTCGTAACCCATTACGTTCATTACGCAAGGCTCACGAGAGGGGCGCATGTTGGATCCGCGTAGACACAAAATTTTGCGCCGCCCAGCGTGGGGCTCGAACCCACGACCCTGAGATTAAGAGTCTCATGCTCTACCGACTGAGCTAGCCGGGCTGCACGCAACGCGTTACGAGCCATACAATACTGATTTGACCTGCGACCATCTATTGAAGATTCTTTTGACTACAGCTTATTTCCTGCTGCCACAAATCAGCTACAATCCTATTCAATGAAAAATTGTCTCCGAAAGGCATCAAATCTGCTTGAAATGATACGTGGCTATCAGCACCATTATTCAACACACATGCTCGACAGTGCGCAGACGCCTGTGGCGTAGCCCTTGGCTCCTGAATCAGATGCAGTAGTTCCAACAAAAACTCTCCTGAACGGCACTGTGCCGAAAACTTCGCTACCGATCACCCTTGTCTTGCTTGTGCTTCTGGTAGGCGCCGGTTTTGCAGCCAGGAAGCGGACAGCAGCAACTTCCAACTAGTTTTAGAGTACTCAAACAACACAGTAAAACAGCATGCATCTTTTGCAGAACAGGAAAAACTCGACCGTGACAGGATTCGAACCTGCAATCTTCGGATACGAAGTCCGACGCCTTATCCATTAGGCCACACGGTCACTGGCGCAATATACTTCTCCACACACACCTCATTTTCGACATTTGTACACTTGGCAGAATGAATTTCCCATCTTTGACGCAGTTCTCCATCTCAAATTTCAGTACTAAAAGTACGACGCTACTTCTTGCTGTGTCCCATCGCAAGTTACATTCAAGCCCTTATGACGCTGATCAAACAAGAGAAGGCAAATCAGCTTCAATCGCTTAGTGCCATCTCAGTCGCTTGCAGAAGGTACCTCACCCTATGTGATACAATGGCGAGTTGTCGCTATTACCAAAGCGGCGGCGGCGCCGACGACGACGACGACGACGACGACGACGACGACGACGACGACAATCGCGAGGGTCTTTATCAGGGGTAGAAAATACATCACAAGAACTAAGTATTTCACGTCGGCATTCTCCGGAGACTGCCAAAAGCAGCAGTTTCTGGTGCCCACTTTAATAGCACCATTCACACTATTCATTTGCGAGAGCATTTCTTAAATACCGCACCCATTCATAATTTTTTTATCCTTGACCGCTTTTTTCGAAAGGGCCACGGTGGGAGGGGCTGTTACAAAATTCATTTGCCTCCTGTGGGGATCGAACTGACGACCTCTGGTTTACTAGACCAGCGCTCTGCCACTGAGCTAAGGAGGCGCCTCCTAGCGCACTTTTCGGGTACTTTGTTCTTACAGACTAGTGAATCGGAGCCCTTCAGCTCGAAACGCACCGCATGAGCGACCATTATTTGCATTTAGTTAGCACAGCTGCTGCTTTCCTACACATCTCACACTATATCGATGTACAACTAAAATTCCAAAACAACACATTTATTTCATTTCAGAGTCACTTTCAGCTTCAAATACCGTTCCTCTGATATTCATACGAAGCTAGGCATCGTCGTAACCCGTTACGTTCATTACGCAAGGCTCACGAGAGGGGCGCATGTTGGATCCGCGTAGACACAAAATTTTGCGCCGCCCAGCGTGGGGCTCGAACCCACGACCCTGAGATTAAGAGTCTCATGCTCTACCGACTGAGCTAGCCGGGCTGCACCCAACGCGTTACGAGCCATACAATACTGATTTGACCTGCGACCATCTATTGAAGATTCTTTTGACTACAGCTTATTTCCTGCTGCCACAAATCAGCTACAATCCTATTCAATGAAAAATTGTCTCCGAAAGGCATCAAATCTGCTTGAAATGATACGTGGCTATCAGCACCATTATTCAACACACATGCTCGACAGTGCGCAGACGCCTGTGGCGTAGCCCTTGGCTCCTGAATCAGATGCAGTAGTTCCAACAAAAACTCTCCTGAACGGCACTGTGCCGAAAACTTCGCTACAGATCACCCTTGTCTTGCTTGTGCTTCTGGTAGACGCCGGTTTTGCAGCCAGGAAGCGGACAGCAGCAACTTCCAACTAGTTTTAGAGTACTCAAACAACACAGTAAAACAGCATGCATCTTTTGCAGAACAGGAAAAACTCGACCGTGACAGGATTCGAACCTGCAATCTTCGGATCCGAAGTCCGACGCCTTATCCATTAGGCCACACGGTCACTGGCGCAATATACTTCTCCACACACACCTCATTTTCGACATTTGTACACTTGGCAGAATGAATTTCCCATCTTTGACGCAGTTCTCCATCTCAAATTTCAGTACTAAAAGTACGACGCTACTTCTTGCTGTGTCCCATCGCAAGTTACATTCAAGCCCTTATGACGCTGATCAAACAAGAGAAGGCAAATCAGCTTCAATCGCTTAGTGCCATCTCAGTCGCTTGCAGAAGGTACCTCACCCTATGTGATACAATGGCGAGTTGTCGCTATTACCAAAGCGGCGGCGGCGCCGCCGCCGACGACGACGACGACGACGACGACACGACGACGACGACGACAATCGCGAGGGTCTTTATCAGGGGTAGAAAATACATCACAAGAACTAAGTATTTCACGTCGGCATTCTCCGGAGACTGCCAAAAGCAGCAGTTTCTGGTGCCCACTTTAATAGCACCATTCACACTATTCATTTGCGAGAGCATTTCTTAAATACCGCACCCATTCATAATTTTTTTATCCTTGACCGCTTTTTTCGAAAGGGCCACGGTGGGAGGGGCTGTTACAAAATTCATTTGCCTCCTGTGAGGATCGAACTGACGACCTCTGGTTTACTAGACCAGCGCTCTGCCACTGAGCTAAGGAGGCGCCTCCTAGCGCACTTTTCGGGTACTTTGTTCTTACAGACTAGTGAATCGGAGCCCTTCAGCTCGAAACGCACTGCATGAGCGACCATTATTTGCATTTAGTTAGCACAGCTGCTGCTTTCCTACACATCTCACACTATATCGATGTACAACTAAAATTCCAAAACAACACATTTATTTCATTTCAGAGTCACTTTCAGCTTCAAATACCGTTCCTCTGATATTCATACGAAGCTAGGCATCGTCGTAACCCGTTACGTTCATTACGCAAGGCTCACGAGATGGGCGCATGTTGGATCCGCGTAGACACAAAATTTTGCGCCGCCCAGCGTGGGGCTCGAACCCACGACCCTGAGATTAAGAGTCTCATGCTCTACCGACTGAGCTAGCCGGGCTGCACGCAACGCGTTACGAGCCATACAATACTGATTTGACCTGCGACCATCTATTGAAGATTCTTTTGACTACAGCTTATTTCCTGCTGCCACAAATCAGCTACAATCCTATTCAATGAAAAATTGTCTCCGAAAGGCATCAAATCTGCTTGAAATGATACGTGGCTATCAGCACCATTATTCAACACACATGCTCGACAGTGCGCAGACGCCTGTGGCGTAGCCCTTGGCTCCTGAATCAGATGCAGTAGTTCCAACAAAAACTCTCCTGAACGGCACTGTGCCGAAAACTTCGCTACAGATCACCCTTGTCTTGCTTGTGCTTCTGGTAGACGCCGGTTTTGCAGCCAGGAAGCGGACAGCAGCAACTTCCAACTAGTTTTAGAGTACTCAAACAACACATAAAAGAGCATGCATCTTTTGCAGAACAGGAAGAACTCGACCGTGACAGGATTCGAACCTGCAATCTTCGGATCCGAAGTCCGACGCCTTATCCATTAGGCCACACGGTCACTGGCGCAATATACTTCTCCACACACACCTCATTTTCGCCATTTGTACACTTGGCAGAATGAATTTCCCATCTTTGACGCAGTTCTCCATCTCAAATTTCAGTACTAAAAGTACGACGCTACTTCTTGCTGTGTCCCATCGCAAGTTACATTCAAGCCCTTATGACGCTGATCAAACAAGAGAAGGCAAATCAGCTTCAATCGCTTAGTGCCATCTCAGTCGCTTGCAGAAGGTACCTCACCCTATGTGATACAATGGCGAGTTGTCGCTATTACCAAAGCGGCGGCGGCGCCGACGACGACGACGACGACGACGACAATCGCGAGGGTCTTTATCAGGGGTAGAAAATACATCACAAGAACTAAGTATTTCACGTCGGCATTCTCCGGAGACTGCCAAAAGCAGCAGTTTCTGGTGCCCACTTTAATAGCACCATTCACACTATTCATTTGCGAGAGCATTTCTTAAATACCGCACCCATTCATAATTTTTTTATCCTTGACAGCTTTTTTCGAAAGGGCCACGGTGGGAGGGGCTGTTACAAAATTCATTTGCCTCCTGTGAGGATCGAACTGACGACCTCTGGTTTACTAGACCAGCGCTCTGCCACTGAGCTAAGGAGGCGCCTCCAAGCGCACTTTTCGGGTACTTTGTTCTTACAGACTAGTGAATCGGAGCCCTTCAGCTCGAAACGCACCGCATGAGCGACCATTATTTGCATTTAGTTAGCACAGCTGCTGCTTTCCTACACATCTTTCACTATATCGATGTACAACTAAAATTCCAAAACAACACATTTATTTCATTTCAGAGTCACTTTCAGCTTCAAATACCGTTCCTCTGATATTCATACGAAGCTAGGCATCGTCGTAACCCATTACGTTCATTACGCAAGGCTCACGAGAGGGGCGCATGTTGGATCCGCGTAGACACAAAATTTTGCGCCGCCCAGCGTGAGGCTCGAACCCACGACCCTGAGATTAAGAGTCTCATGCTCTACCGACTGAGCTAGCCGGGCTGCACGCAACGCGTTACGAGCCATACAATACTGATTTGACCTGCGACCATCTATTGAAGATTCTTTTGACTACAGCTTATTTCCTGCTGCCACAAATCAGCTACAATCCTATTCAATGAAAAATTGTCTCCGAAAGGCATCAAATCTGCTTGAAATGATACGTGGCTATCAGCACCATTATTCAACACACATGCTCGACAGTGCGCAGACGCCTGTGGCGTAGCCCTTGGCTCCTGAATCAGATGCAGTAGTTCCAACAAAAACTCTCCTGAACGGCACTGTGCCGAAAACTTCGCTACAGATCACCCTTGTCTTGCTTGTGCTTCTGGTAGACGCCGGTTTTGCAGCCAGGAAGCGGACAGCAGCAACTTCCAACTAGTTTTAGAGTACTCAAACAACACAGTAAAACAGCATGCATCTTTTGCAGAACAGGAAAAACTCGACCGTGACAGGATTCGAACCTGCAATCTTCGGATCCGAAGTCCGACGCCTTATCCATTAGGCCACACGGTCACTGGCGCAATATACTTCTCCACACACACCTCATTTTCGACATTTGTACACTTGGCAGAATGAATTTCCCATCTTTGACGCAGTTCTCCATCTCAAATTTCAGTACTAAAAGTACGACGCTACTTCTTGCTGTGCCCCATCGCAAGTTACATTCAAGCCCTTATGACGCTGATCAAACAAGAGAAGGCAAATCAGCTTCAATCGCTTAGTGCCATCTCAGTCGCTTGCAGAAGGTACCTCACCCTATGTGATACAATGGCGAGTTGTCGCTATTACCAAAGCGGCGGCGGCGCCGACGACGACGACGACGACGACGACGACGACGACGACAATCGCGAGGGTCTTTATCAGGGGTAGAAAATACATCACAAGAACTAAGTATTTCACGTCGGCATTCTCCGGAGACTGCCAAAAGCAGCAGTTTCTGGTGCCCACTTTAATAGCACCATTCACACTATTCATTTGCGAGAGCATTTCTTAAATACCGCACCCATTCATAATTTTTTTATCCTTGACCGCTTTTTTCGAAAGGGCCACGGTGGGAGGGGCTGTTACAAAATTCATTTGCCTCCTGTGAGGATCGAACTGACGACCTCTGGTTTACTAGACCAGCGCTCTGCCACTGAGCTAAGGAGGCGCCTCCTAGCGCACTTTTCGGGTACTTTGTTCTTACAGACTAGTGAATCGGAGCCCTTCAGCTCGAAACGCACCGCATGAGCGACCATTATTTGCATTTAGTTAGCACAGCTGCTGCTTTCCTACACATCTCACACTATATCGATGTACAACTAAAATTCCAAAACAACACATTTATTTCATTTCAGAGTCACTTTCAGCTTCAAATACCGTTCCTCTGATATTCATACGAAGCTAGGCATCGTCGTAACCCGTTACGTTCATTACGCAAGGCTCACGAGAGGGGCGCATGTTGGATCCGCGTAGACACAAAATTTTGCGCCGCCCAGCGTGGGGCTCGAACCCACGACCCTGAGATTAAGAGTCTCATGCTCTACCGACTGAGCTAGCCGGGCTGCACGCAACGCGTTACGAGCCATACAATACTGATTTGACCTGCGACCATCTATTGAAGATTCTTTTGACTACAGCTTATTTCCTGCTGCCACAAGTCAGCTACAATCCTATTCAATGAAAAATTGTCTCCGAAAGGCATCAAATCTGCTTGAAATGATACGTGGCTATCAGCACCATTATTTAACACACATGCTCGACAGTGCGCAGACGCCTGTGGCGTAGCCCTTGGCTCCTGAATCAGATGCAGTAGTTCCAACAAAAACTCTCCTGAACGGCACTGTGCCGAAAACTTCGCTACAGATCACCCTTGTCTTGCTTGTGCTTCTGGTAGACGCCGGTTTTGCAGCCAGGAAGCGGACAGCAGCAACTTCCAACTAGTTTTAGAGTACTCAAACAACACAGTAAAACAGCATGCATCTTTTGCAGAACAGGAAAAACTCGAACGTGACAGGATTCGAACCTGCAATCTTCGGATCCGAAGTCCGACGCCTTATCCATTAGGCCACACGGTCACTGGCGCAATATACTTCTCCACACACACCTCATTTTCGACATTTGTACACTTGGCAGAATGAATTTCCCATCTTTGACGCAGTTCTCCATCTCAAATTTCAGTACTAAAAGTACGACGCTACTTCTTGCTGTATCCCATCGCAAGTTACATTCAAGCCCTTATGACGCTGATCAAACAAGAGAAGGCAAATCAGCTTCAATCGCTTAGTGCCATCTCAGTCGCTTGCAGAAGGTACCTCACCCTATGTGATACAATGGCGAGTTGTCGCTATTACCAAAGCGGCGGCGGCGCCGACGACGACGACGACGACGACGACGACAATCGCGAGGGTTTTTATCAGGGGTAGAAAATACATCACAAGAACTAAGTATTTCACGTCGGCATTCTCCGGAGACTGCCAAAAGCAGCAGTTTCTGGTGCCCACTTTAATAGCACCATTCACACTATTCATTTGCGAGAGCATTTCTTAAATACCGCACCCATTCATAATTTTTTTATCCTTGACCGCTTTTTTCGAAAGGGCCACGGTGGGAGGGGCTGTTACAAAATTCATTTGCCTCCTGTGAGGATCGAACTCACGACCTCTGGTTTACTAGACCAGCGCTCTGCCACTGAGCTAAGGAGGCGCCTCCTAGCGCACTTTTCGGGTACTTTGTTCTTACAGACTAGTGAATCGGAGCCCTTCAGCTCGAAACGCACCGCATGAGCGACCATTATTTGCATTTAGTTAGCACAGCTGCTGCTTTCCTACACATCTCACACTATATCGATGTACAACTAAAATTCCAAAACAACACATTTATTTCATTTCAGAGTCACTTTCAGCTTCAAATACCGTTCCTCTGATATTCATACGAAGCTAGGCATCGTCGTAACCCGTTACGTTCATTACGCAAGGCTCACGAGAGGGGCGCATGTTGGATCCGCGTAGACACAAAATTTTGCGCCGCCCAGCGTGGGGCTCGAACCCACGACCCTGAGATTAAGAGTCTCATGCTCTACCGACTGAGCTAGCCGGGCTGCACGCAACGCGTTACGAGCCATACAATACTGATTTGACCTGCGACCATCTATTGAAGATTCTTTTGACTACAGCTTATTTCCTGCTGCCACAAATCAGCTACAATCCTATTCAATGAAAAATTGTCTCCGAAAGGCATCAAATCTGCTTGAAATGATACGTGGCTATCAGCACCATTATTCAACACACATGCTCGACAGTGCGCAGACGCCTGTGGCGTAGCCCTTGGCTCCTGAATCAGATGCAGTAGTTCCAACAAAAACTCTCCTGAACGGCACTGTGCCGAAAACTTCGCTACAGATCACCCTTGTCTTGCTTGTGCTTCTGGTAGACGCCGGTTTTGCAGCCAGGAAGCGGACAGCAGCAACTTCCAACTAGTTTTAGAGTACTCAAACAACACAGTAAAACAGCATGCATCTTTTGCAGAACAGGAAAAACTCGACCGTGACAGGATTCGAACCTGCAATCTTCGGATCCGAAGTCCGACGCCTTATCCATTAGGCCACACGGTCACTGGCGCAATATACTTCTCCACACACACCTCATTTTCGCCATTTGTACACTTGGCAGAATGAATTTCCCATCTTTGACGCAGTTCTCCATCTCAAATTTCAGTACTAAAAGTACGACGCTACTTCTTGCTGTGTCCCATCGCAAGTTACATTCAAGCCCTTATGACGCTGATCAAACAAGAGAAGGCAAATCAGCTTCAATCGCTTAGTGCCATCTCAGTCGCTTGCAGAAGGTACCTCACCCTATGTGATACAATGGCGAGTTGTCGCTATTACCAAAGCGGCGGCGGCGCCGACGACGACGACGACGACGACGACGACGACGACGACGACAATCGCGAGGGTCTTTATCAGGGGTAGAAAATACATCACAAGAACTAAGTATTTCACGTCGGCATTCTCCGGAGACTGCCAAAAGCAGCAGTTTCTGGTGCCCACTTTAATAGCACCATTCACACTATTCATTTGCGAGAGCATTTCTTAAATACCGCACCCATTCATAATTTTTTTATCCTTGACCGCTTTTTTCGAAAGGGCCACGGTGGGAGGGGCTGTTACAAAATTCATTTGCCTCCTGTGAGGATCGAACTGACGACCTCTGGTTTACTAGACCAGCGCTCTGCCACTGAGCTAAGGAGGCGCCTCCTAGCGCACTTTTCGGGTACTTTGTTCTTACAGACTAGTGAATCGGAGCCCTTCAGCTCGAAACGCACCGCATGAGCGACCATTATTTGCATTTAGTTAGCACAGCTGCTGCTTTCCTACACATCTCACACTATATCGATGTACAACTAAAATTCCAAAACAACACATTTATTTCATTTCAGAGTCACTTTCAGCTTCAAATACCGTTCCTCTGATATTCATACGAAGCTAGGCATCGTCGTAACCCGTTACGTTCATTACGCAAGGCTCACGAGAGGGGCGCATGTTGGATCCGCGTAGACACAAAATTTTGCGCCGCCCAGCGTGGGGCTCGAACCCACGACCCTGAGATTAAGAGTCTCATGCTCTACCGACTGAGCTAGCCGGGCTGCACGCAACGCGTTACGAGCCATACAATACTGATTTGACCTGCGACCATCTATTGAAGATTCTTTTGACTACAGCTTATTTCCTGCTGCCACAAGTCAGCTACAATCCTATTCAATGAAAAATTGTCTCCGAAAGGCATCAAATCTGCTTGAAATGATACGTGGCTATCAGCACCATTATTTAACACACATGCTCGACAGTGCGCAGACGCCTGTGGCGTAGCCCTTGGCTCCTGAATCAGATGCAGTAGTTCCAACAAAAACTCTCCTGAACGGCACTGTGCCGAAAACTTCGCTACAGATCACCCTTGTCTTGCTTGTGCTTCTGGTAGACGCCGGTTTTGCAGCCAGGAAGCGGACAGCAGCAACTTCCAACTAGTTTTAGAGTACTCAAACAACACAGTAAAACAGCATGCATCTTTTGCAGAACAGGAAAAACTCGACCGTGACAGGATTCGAACCTGCAATCTTCGGATCCGAAGTCCGACGCCTTATCCATTAGGCCACACGGTCACTGGCGCAATATACTGCTCCACACACACCTCATTTTCGACATTTGTACACTTGGCAGAATGAATTTCCCATCTTTGACGCAGTTCTCCATCTCAAATTTCAGTACTAAAAGTACGACGCTAATTCTTGCTGTGTCCCATCGCAAGTTACATTCAAGCCCTTATGACGCTGATCAAACAAGAGAAGGCAAATCAGCTTCAATCGCTTAGTGCCATCTCAGTCGCTTGCAGAAGGTACCTCACCCTATGTGATACAATGGCGAGTTGTCGCTATTACCAAAGCGGCGGCGGCGCCGACGACGACGACGACGACGACGACGACAATCGCGAGGGTTTTTATCAGGGGTAGAAAATACATCACAAGAACTAAGTATTTCACGTCGGCATTCTCCGGAGACTGCCAAAAGCAGCAGTTTCTGGTGCCCACTTTAATAGCACCATTCACACTATTCATTTGCGAGAGCATTTCTTAAATACCGCACCCATTCATAATTTTTTTATCCTTGACCGCTTTTTTCTAAAGGGCCACGGTGGGAGGGGCTGTTACAAAATTCATTTGCCTCCTGTGAGGATCGAACTCACGACCTCTGGTTTACTAGACCAGCGCTCTGCCACTGAGCTAAGGAGGCGCCTCCTAGCGCACTTTTCGGGTACTTTGTTCTTACAGACTAGTGAATCGGAGCCCTTCAGCTCGAAACGCACCGCATGAGCGACCATTATTTGCATTTAGTTAGCACAGCTGCTGCTTTCCTACACATCTCACACTATATCGATGTACAACTAAAATTCCAAAACAACACATTTATTTCATTTCAGAGTCACTTTCAGCTTCAAATACCGTTCCTCTGATATTCATACGAAGCTAGGCATCGTCGTAACCCGTTACGTTCATTACGCAAGGCTCACGAGAGGGGCGCATGTTGGATCCGCGTAGACACAAAATTTTGCGCCGCCCAGCGTGGGGCTCGAACCCACGACCCTGAGATTAAGAGTCTCATGCTCTACCGACTGAGCTAGCCGGGCTGCACGCAACGCGTTACGAGCCATACAATACTGATTTGACCTGCGACCATCTATTGAAGATTCTTTTGACTACAGCTTATTTCCTGCTGCCACAAATCAGCTACAATCCTATTCAATGAAAAATTGTCTCCGAAAGGCATCAAATCTGCTTGAAATGATACGTGGCTATCAGCACCATTATTCAACACACATGCTCGACAGTGCGCAGACGCCTGTGGCGTAGCCCTTGGCTCCTGAATCAGATGCAGTAGTTCCAACAAAAACTCTCCTGAACGGCACTGTGCCGAAAACTTCGCTACAGATCACCCTTGTCTTGCTTGTGCTTCTGGTAGACGCCGGTTTTGCAGCCAGGAAGCGGACAGCAGCAACTTCTAACTAGTTTTAGAGTACTCAAACAACACAGTAAAACAGCATGCATCTTTTGCAGAACAGGAAAAACTCGACCGTGACAGGATTCGAACCTGCAATCTTCGGATCCGAAGTCCGACGCCTTATCCATTAGGCCACACGGTCACTGGCGCAATATACTTCTCCACACACACCTCATTTTCGCCATTTGTACACTTGGCAGAATGAATTTCCCATCTTTGACGCAGTTCTCCATCTCAAATTTCAGTACTAAAAGTACGACGCTACTTCTTGCTGTGTCCCATCGCAAGTTACATTCAAGCCCTTATGACGCTGATCAAACAAGAGAAGGCAAATCAGCTTCAATCGCTTAGTGCCATCTCAGTCGCTTGCAGAAGGTACCTCACCCTATGTGATACAATGGCGAGTTGTCGCTATTACCAAAGCGGCGGCGGCGCCGACGACGTCGACGACGACGACGACGACGACGACGACGACAATCGCGAGGGTCTTTATCAGGGGTAGAAAATACATCACAAGAACTAAGTATTTCACGTCGGCATTCTCCGGAGACTGCCAAAAGCAGCAGTTTCTGGTGCCCACTTTAATAGCACCATTCACACTATTCATTTGCGAGAGCATTTCTTAAATACCGCACCCATTCATAATTTTTTTATCCTTGACCGCTTTTTTCGAAAGGGCCACGGTGGGAGGGGCTGTACAAAATTCATTTGCCTCCTGTAAGGATCGAACTGACGACCTCTGGTTTACTAGACCAGCGCTCTGCCAGTGAGCTAAGGAGGCGCCTCCAAGCGCACTTTTCGGGTACTTTGTTCTTACAGACTAGTGAATCGGAGCCCTTCAGCTCGAAACGCACCGCATGAGCGACCATTATTTGCATTTAGTTAGCACAGCTGCTGCTTTCCTACACATCTCACACTATATCGATGTACAACTAAAATTCCAAAACAACACATTTATTTCATTTCAGAGTCACTTTCAGCTTCAAATACCGTTCCTCTGATATTCATACGAAGCTAGGCATCGTCGTAACCCGTTACGTTCATTACGCAAGGCTCACGAGATGGGCGCATGTTGGATCCGCGTAGACACAAAATTTTGCGCCGCCCAGCGTGGGGCTCGAACCCACGACCCTGAGATTAAGAGTCTCATGCTCTACCGACTTTTTTTTTTTTTTTTTTATTCTGTCGCGCCGACCACTTTTTTTTTTTAACGCACAAGGGAACTTTTTTTTTTTTTTTTTTTTTTTTTTTTTTTTTTTTTTTTTTTTTAATTGAGCAAACGGAGAGTACATATATATATATACACAAAGAAAAAGTTCTTCAAGGTACCAGTGAAACATATACAATCGAGTGTTAGGTAAACAAATTATTAGAATAACATGAAATACAACAAAATAGAACATATCCTGTTTTCCTTTTTTTTTGTTTAAAAATTTGTATTGAACAAAATAAAAGTACATATATATTCACTATGCAAGAGTTCGTCAAGGTACCATTTAAAAATAAACAAATGACTGTTAGTTAAACAAAAAAATATTAAAAAAGAAAAACATTAAATACAACAAAATATAACATATTCTGTCTTCTTCCTTGTTTGTTTTTCTTTTTTTTTATTTGTGTTTGTTTTTGGTCGATGCATGAGAACGCGGATAAGGGTGGTGCATCATGTGACAGGTAGGCATGGTACACCCCAACTTTGAGGAGGGTCAAGGAAGACGCTGCGGAGATAACCGGCAAAAGTTTGTCGGTAAGATGGTTTTCGGGTGAGGGTGCTATACGCGGTCACAACTTTGTACCAGAAGTCAAGGACTGTATGCGGACCACTTCGAAAGAGATATTCTAAAGCCTGTCCTCGAAACCAGATTAGGGTATGGTGCTTAGCAAGAGGGTAGTGAAATGTCTGGGGCAACAACAGGAAATCCGGGGTTACCGTCGTTGGCGGGGCACGGAGGTAAAAGCCCACGATTCGTTGGATGAGGAGCCATACGGTTTGTTTCAGGGGGCACGTAAGACGGTGCTCGTCGGTGTCTTCCAGCTGACAGTCAGGGCAGAGTGGGGAGGTGGCCAGTCCTATGCGATAAAGTCGACTATTAGTCGGGAATTTTCCATAGACTAAAACATACCAGAGTGCAGACACAGACGACGGTAAAAAGGGTGCATGCACACACCCCCAAACCGTGCGCCAGTTAATGTCAGGATGCTGTAGCACCATGGGGTCGCAAGGGTTGGACAGCATAAACAAACGATAATAATCTTTTGTACGGGGAGGACGGGTGACTGGAAGATCGGCCCGAACGTAGCTGAGTTCTACGAAACAATTGGCGACGTAGTACAATAATGGAGAAATAGGTGCCACATTGATCGGTGGATCGAGAGAAGCTGGTCGGAGGATATCTAAGAGACTGCGTGTTAAGGACGGGACCGGCCCCTGCCAGTGCCGCAACAGAGTGTGGACAAAGAGTGCAGAAGAGCGTGCCCGCACGTTGACAAGTCCGAGGCCACCTTTTGCAGGAGGCAGTGTTAGAGTGTTGTAGCGGACTTTGAAAAGTGCCCCTGCTGACACGAAATATCCAAAGGCTGATTGGATGCGGCGGCCAAGGAGCAACGGCATTGGGAGGATCTGGGCGACGTGTACCAGTTTAGGGGCGACATAGATGTTGATATAGGACACACGTTGGAGTTGGTTTAAGTTACGGTGCACTTGACCGCGGACATGGTGCCGAATCGACTGCAAAATCCGCCGGTAAGCCAGGGATACTGTGCGGTGTGTGGAGCTCGTAAATTCGATACCCAAGTAACGAAGGGTGGCACTGACTGGGAGTGGGGTCGGCACCATAGCCGGGAGGCCGCGCCCAATGTGCATCATAGTCGATTTACGGACATTAAGAATGCTACCAGAAAGACGTCCATACTGGTGGATCCATTGGATGGCGTCATTGAGTTCCGTGGAGGAGCAGGTGAGAAAGAGGAGATCGTCCGCATAAGCCCTACAGTAAAAGGTGTGGTCACGCAAAGTGAGGCCCTGCAGTCTAGAGGTAAGTCCAGTGATGAGAGGCTCAAGTGCAATGGCATATAGTAAAGTAGACATAGGGCATCCTTGACGCACAGAGCGGCGTATAGGAATCGGTCCTACAAGCCTCCCATTGACTTGTACCATCGAGACCGCGGGAAGTAGTAACCGGCGAATGGCATCGACAAAAAGCAATGGGAACCCCATACGTGTCGCCACCATGAGGAGGAATGGGTGTCGAACGCGATCAAAGGCACTCGCGAAATCGACGGATACCAGTGCTGCACGAAGGCGACAAACCGACGCCAGTGCAATGAGGTCACGGCATTCCCCTAGGGCTGTTTGTAAGGTGGCCCCACAACCACGTGCAGTCTGCTCAGGTGAAAGGACCGTAGGTAAGACGGTGCGTATGCGCGCTGCTAAGAGGCGTGCATAGATTTTATAGTCTGCATTCAGTAGTGTAAGGGGGCGATATGCAGAGACATGAGACCCTCCCTTCGGTTTAGGCACAGGTAGAAGAATGCCAGTGACGAATTCAGGTGGAATTGGGAAGGACGGAGTAAAGAGTTCCTGAATCATTTCCGTCCAGCGAGGAAGCATTAACGTGGTGAACGCCCGGTAAAACTCCACCGGGAGACCATCTGGTCCGGGTGATTTGTTCTTGGCCCCTTTGTTGATCGCATCTACCACCTCTTCTGCGGTGATTACAGACATCATGGACGTTGACTCCGCTACGGTGAGGGTCCGAGCAGGGGAAGGACGGAGATCATCAGGAATGGGCGTCGCCATCGGTTCATCGTCATAAAATTGGCGATAATGTTCAGCAAAGGCGGACACGACTGCCGCCTGTGTTGTGTGGTGAACACCATCGGAGGTCGTGATGTTGGGGACGAAAAGCCGACGTCGACGACTATGGTCGGATGCGGCATGGATTGTGGATGGGGTTTCGTCGTGGAGGAGGTCTTGTCGTCGGGAACGCACCACGACACCATGCAGTCGTGCACGTTGAAGAGAGAGGAGACGAGCTTTAGTACGTTGTCGTTCCCTGTGGGTGTCAAGTGATGGAGGGAGCGCATCGAGCTCACGGAGGACGGCGTAGTGAAAATTTGTGGTGTCTCGATGCCATGCTGCTGCTTCCTTGCCACATTGTATGAAGGCCTTTCTGATCGCAGGTTTGGCACATTTGAGCCACCAATGGAACGTGGATGTATACTGCGGAAGGCGTCTTTCGCAAGACGCCCATGTAGTGGCAATACATTGTCGGCAGTGTGGATCATTAAGGAGGGAGGTATTAAGTTTCCAGTAACCTCTGCTGCGCCACACTGACTGAGGTGGCAGAGCCAGGGAGCAAATGACGGCGCAATGGTCCGAAAATGCAAGGGGCCATCGTTCAGCTTGGGCGACTTCATTGCCGAGGTGAGCAGAGACATAAAACCGGTCCAGTCTGCTCGCAGAATGTGCTGTATAATGGGTAAAACCGGGGGTATTGCCATGAATTTTCTCCCAAACGTCCACTAGATGAAAATCTTCGATTAAGGTGAGCAGCGCCGGGCATGGTGAATAACCAGGCACTTGGTCCTGCGGATGGAGGACACAGTTGAAATCGCCTCCCATGATAAGGCGATCATAGCGTCCAGAAAACAGGGGCGCCACGTCATGTCCGAAGAAAGTGGACCGCTGCCGACGGTTCGTGGAGCCAGACGGAGCGTAGATATTGATGACGCGCGTGTCGAAGATGGTAACAGCCATGCCTCTTCCACAGGGAAGGATTGTCGTGTCCGTGAGTGGGATTCCTTCGCGTATGTAGAAAGCCACTCCACGCCCTGATTGATCACATGTGGACGTGTATGAGTCGTAGCCGTAGACTGGTGGTAGAGTGGCAACGCGTACTTCCTGAAGAAGGGCGACGTCGACGTCGGAGGCCCGAAGCATGTCACATAGGAGTTGCAGCTTGGGTGCAGTGCCGATCATGTTGATGTTCAGTGTGGCAAACCGGTATGTTTGTTTCAGTGGTGGTGGACGCGCATCTACCATCACCAAGGGAAGTAAGAGGAGGGCACCGACCGGAAGTCCCGTCCCATCAGCTGCAATGCCTCGCTTTTGATGTTAACAGGCAGCCTCGTCCGGCGGAGGTAACTCATCCGGAGGAGGGGGCGTACCTTCCTCAATGTCGTCGGCCCATGCTCCTGTGCCGTGGGTCTGTCCAATGTCCATGGGAATTGCGTCGTGGTGAGAGAGATCTGGAGTTGTCGGCGGGGAGACAGGCGTCTCAACCGGCGCACCGATCGTTACATTGTGCGTGGCGACCTCCATAGTGGTCCCGTCCTGCGAAACGTCTTGTTCATCGTGAAAGTTGTCCGCCGACCTCTGCGTGGAAATGTCGGCTGCTTGGGTGTCGTCTTCGTCGTCGCGGGTGGCAACGCTCTGAGAGCCCGTGGGTGAACGGCGACGGCGTTTGCGCCTACGTGGCGAGCGTTGTTTGCGCACGTGTTCCTCAGTGTCGGACGACGGCAAGGAGGAGCGTCGACCTGGTTCGAAGGCGTCGGTGGGTACAATGAAATTGTCAAACAGGTGTTGTGAAGAAGTACTGGTCTCCTCAGCGTCCGGTGCGGGAGCCTGTTCGGCGGCAAGGTTGTCAGGTGGGGCGTCTGCACCGTCCGTTGGTGACTGGGACGGTGGGACGTGCCGATCGGAAGGACCGGGCGACGGACTGGACGAAACTGTAGACGTGGCGAGAGCCGCTGCGTAAGTGACCGGTAGGGCGGTCATCGTGGGTGTGACGGACGCTTCCGACAACGGGAGCTGCGCGACACGTCGTTGAATGCATTCAGACCGTAGGTGACCTTCTTTCCCGCAACCGGAACAGGTCCGAGGTTGGCCGTCGTACATTATAATGGCACGGCAGCCTCCGATACGTAGATAGGAAGGCACGTGTTTTTGCAACTCGATGCGGACCTGTCTAACACCGTTTAAAACTGGATAGATCTGAAATTGGACCCATCGTTCGGCAACATGTTCCAGAACGTTGCCATAGGGACGGAGCGCCTCGATGACGACGTCTGCAGGTAGTTCGAACGGCAGTTCGAAGATCCTTATCGTCCGTGTGCCGAGACCTGCGTGATCGACGGTAACGGGTCCGACGTTGCCGTCAGAATGACAGAAGCGCAGTCCACGTTTTGCCTCTTGAAGCACCTTGTCGCACGCCGCATCGTTGATCATTTTGACGTAGACGGTACTGGTAACTCCAGGGCCTTGGGTCGGGCGAAGTCGGAACAAAAGTTGAAACGTAATGTCTTCTTCCGATAGTTGTGCGCCATGGTGGTCTAGAAGGAAAACGGCACTTACAGCGGCCGAAGTAAACACAAACACACCGTGCGCGCCTCGCCCGCAGCGCTCTGGCGCGTGACCGCCTCGCAGCACTGCCGGCGGCAGACTGACTGTCCGACTGAGCTAGCCGGGCTGCACGCAACGCGTTACGAGCCATACAATACTGATTTGACCTGCGACCATCTATTGAAGATTCTTTTGACTACAGCTTATTTCCTGCTGCCACAAGTCAGCTACAATCCTATTCAATGAAAAATTGTCTCCGAAAGGCATCAAATCTGCTTGAAATGATACGTGGCTATCAGCACCATTATTCAACACACATGCTCGACAGTGCGCAGACGCCTGTGGCGTAGCCCTTGGCTCCTGAATCAGATGCAGTAGTTCCAACAAAAACTCTCCTGAACGGCACTGTGCCGAAAACTTCGCTACAGATCACCCTTGTCTTGCTTGTGCTTCTGGTAGACGCCGGTTTTGCAGCCAGGAAGCGGACAGCAGCAACTTCCAACTAGTTTTAGAGTACTCAAACAACACAGTAAAACAGCATGCATCTTTTGCAGAACAGGAAAAACTCGACCGTGACAGGATTCGAACCTGCAATCTTCGGATCCGAAGTCCGACGCCTTATCCATTAGGCCACACGGTCACTGGCGCAATATACTTCTCCACACACACCTCATTTTCGACATTTGTACACTTGGCAGAATGAATTTCCCATCTTTGACGCAGTTCTCCATCTCAAATTTCAGTACTAAAAGTACGACGCTACTTCTTGCTGTGTCCCATCGCAAGTTACATTCAAGCCCTTATGACGCTGATCAAACAAGAGAAGGCAAATCAGCTTCAATCGCTTAGTGCCATCTCAGTCGCTTGCAGAAGGTACCTCACCCTATGTGATACAATGGCGAGTTGTCGCTATTACCAAAGCGGCGGCGGCGCCGACGACGACGACGACGACGACGACGACGACGACGACAATCGCGAGGGTCTTTATCAGGGGTAGAAAATACATCACAAGAACTAAGTATTTCACGTCGGCATTCTCCGGAGACTGCCAAAAGCAGCAGTTTCTGGTGCCCACTTTAATAGCACCATTCACACTATTCATTTGCGAGAGCATTTCTTAAATACCGCACCCATTCATAATTTTTTTATCCTTGACCGCTTTTTTCGAAAGGGCCACGGTGGGAGGGGCTGTTACAAAATTCATTTGCCTCCTACGAGGATCGAACTGACGACCTCTGGTTTACTAGACCAGCGCTCTGCCACTGAGCTAAGGAGGCGCCTCCAAGCGCACTTTTCGGGTACTTTGTTCTTACAGACTAGTGAATCGGAGCCCTTCAGCTCGAAACGCACCGCATGAGCGACCATTATTTGCATTTAGTTAGCACAGCTGCTGCTTTCCTACACATCTCACACTATATCGATGTACAACTAAAATTCCAAAACAACACATTTATTTCATTTCAGAGTCACTTTCAGCTTCAAATACCGTTCCTCTGATATTCATACGAAGCTAGGCATCGTCGTAACCCGTTACGTTCATTACGCAAGGCTCACGAGAGGGGCGCATGTTGGATCCGCGTAGACACAAAATTTTGCGCCGCCCAGCGTGGGGCTCGAACCCACGACCCTGAGATTAAGAGTCTCATGCTCTACCGACTGAGCTAGCCGGGCTGCACGCAACGCGTTACGAGCCATACAATACTGATTTGACCTGCGACCATCTATTGAAGATTCTTTTGACTACAGCTTATTTCCTGCTGCCACAAGTCAGCTACAATCCTATTCAATGAAAAATTGTCTCCGAAAGGCATCAAATCTGCTTGAAATGATACGTGGCTATCAGCACCATTATTCAACACACATGCTCGACAGTGCGCAGACGCCTGTGGCGTAGCCCTTGGCTCCTGAATCAGATGCAGTAGTTCCAACAAAAACTCTCCTGAACGGCACTGTGCCGAAAACTTCGCTACAGATCACCCTTGTCTTGCTTGTGCTTCTGGTAGACGCCGGTTTTGCAGCCAGGAAGCGGACAGCAGCAACTTCCAACTAGTTTTAGAGTACTCAAACAACACATAAAAGAGCATGCATCTTTTGCAGAACAGGAAAAACTCGACCGTGACAGGATTCGAACCTGCAATCTTCGGATCCGAAGTCCGACGCCTTATCCATTAGGCCACACGGTCACTGGCGCAATATACTTCTCCACACACACCTCATTTTCGCCATTTGTACACTTGGCAGAACGAATTTCCCATCTTTGACGCAGTTCTCCATCTCAAATTTCAGTACTAAAAGTACGACGCTACTTCTTGCTGTGTCCCATCGCAAGTTACATTCAAGCCCTTATGACGCTGATCAAACAAGAGAAGGCAAATCAGCTTCAATCGCTTAGTGCCATCTCAGTCGCTTGCAGAAGGTACCTCACCCTATGTGATACAATGGCGAGTTGTCGCTATTACCAAAGCGGCGGCGGCGCCGACGACGACGACGACGACGACGACGACAATCGCGAGGGTCTTTATCAGGGGTAGAAAATACATCACAAGAACTAAGTATTTCACGTCGGCATTCTCCGGAGACTGCCAAAAGCAGCAGTTTCTGGTGCCCACTTTAATAGCACCATTCACACTATTCATTTGCGAGAGCATTTCTTAAATACCGCACCCATTCATAATTTTTTTATCCTTGACCGCTTTTTTCGAAAGGGCCACGGTGGGAGGGGCTGTTACAAAATTCATTTGCCTCCTGTGAGGATCGAACTGACGACCTCTGGTTTACTAGACCAGCGTTCTGCCACTGAGCTAAGGAGGCGCCTCCAAGCGCACTTTTCGGGTACTTTGTTCTTACAGACTAGTGAATCGGAGCCCTTCAGCTCGAAACGCACCGCATGAGCGACCATTATTTGCATTTAGTTAGCACAGCTGCTGCTTTCCTACACATCTCACACTATATCGATGTACAACTAAAATTCCAAAACAACACATTTATTTCATTTCAGAGTCACTTTCAGCTTCAAATACCGTTCCTCTGATATTCATACGAAGCTAGGCATCGTCGTAACCCGTTACGTTCATTACGCAAGGCTCACGAGAGGGGCGCATGTTGGATCCGCGTAGACACAAAATTTTGCGCCGCCCAGCGTGGGGCTCGAACCCACGACCCTGAGATTAAGAGTCTCATGCTCTACCGACTGAGCTAGCCGGGCTGCACGCAACGCGTTACGAGCCATACAATACTGATTTGACCTGCGACCATCTATTGAAGATTCTTTTGACTACAGCTTATTTCCTGCTGCCACAAGTCAGCTACAATCCTATTCAATGAAAAATTGTCTCCGAAAGGCATCAAATCTGCTTGAAATGATACGTGGCTATCAGCACCATTATTCAACACACATGCTCGACAGTGCGCAGACGCCTGTGGCGTAGCCCTTGGCTCCTGAATCAGATGCAGTAGTTCCAACAAAAACTCTCCTGAACGGCACTGTGCCGAAAACTTCGCTACAGATCACCCTTGTCTTGCTTGTGCTTCTGGTAGACGCCGGTTTTGCAGCCAGGAAGCGGACAGCAGCAACTTCCAACTAGTTTTAGAGTACTCAAACAACACATAAAAGAGCATGCATCTTTTGCAGAACAGGAAAAACTCGACCGTGACAGGATTCGAACCTGCAATCTTCGGATCCGAAGTCCGACGCCTTATCCATTAGGCCACACGGTCACTGGCGCAATATACTTCTCCACACACACCTCATTTTCGCCATTTGTACACTTGGCAGAACGAATTTCCCATCTTTGACGCAGTTCTCCATCTCAAATTTCAGTACTAAAAGTACGACGCTACTTCTTGCTGTGTCCCATCGCAAGTTACATTCAAGCCCTTATGACGCTGATCAAACAAGAGAAGGCAAATCAGCTTCAATCGCTTAGTGCCATCTCAGTCGCTTGCAGAAGGTACCTCACCCTATGTGATACAATGGCGAGTTGTCGCTATTACCAAAGCGGCGGCGGCGCCGACGACGACGACGACGACGACGACGACAATCGCGAGGGTCTTTATCAGGGGTAGAAAATACATCACAAGAACTAAGTATTTCACGTCGGCATTCTCCGGAGACTGCCAAAAGCAGCAGTTTCTGGTGCCCACTTTAATAGCACCATTCACACTATTCATTTGCGAGAGCATTTCTTAAATACCGCACCCATTCATAATTTTTTTATCCTTGACCGCTTTTTTCGAAAGGGCCACGGTGGGAGGGGCTGTTACAAAATTCATTTGCCTCCTGTGAGGATCGAACTGACGACCTCTGGTTTACTAGACCAGCGTTCTGCCACTGAGCTAAGGAGGCGCCTCCAAGCGCACTTTTCGGGTACTTTGTTCTTACAGACTAGTGAATCGGAGCCCTTCAGCTCGAAACGCACCGCATGAGCGACCATTATTTGCATTTAGTTAGCACAGCTGCTGCTTTCCTACACATCTCACACTATATCGATGTACAACTAAAATTCCAAAACAACACATTTATTTCATTTCAGAGTCACTTTCAGCTTCAAATACCGTTCCTCTGATATTCATACGAAGCTAGGCATCGTCGTAACCCGTTACGTTCATTACGCAAGGCTCACGAGAGGGGCGCATGTTGGATCCGCGTAGACACAAAATTTTGCGCCGCCCAGCGTGGGGCTCGAACCCACGACCCTGAGATTAAGAGTCTCATGCTCTACCGACTGAGCTAGCCGGGCTGCACGCAACGCGTTACGAGCCATACAATACTGATTTGACCTGCGACCATCTATTGAAGATTCTTTTGACTACAGCTTATTTCCTGCTGCCACAAGTCAGCTACAATCCTATTCAATGAAAAATTGTCTCCGAAAGGCATCAAATCTGCTTGAAATGATACGTGGCTATCAGCACCATTATTCAACACACATGCTCGACAGTGCGCAGACGCCTGTGGCGTAGCCCTTGGCTCCTGAATCAGATGCAGTAGTTCCAACAAAAACTCTCCTGAACGGCACTGTGCCGAAAACTTCGCTACAGATCACCCTTGTCTTGCTTGTGCTTCTGGTAGACGCCGGTTTTGCAGCCAGGAAGCGGACAGCAGCAACTTCCAACTAGTTTTAGAGTACTCAAACAACACAGTAAAACAGCATGCATCTTTTGCAGAACAGGAAAAACTCGACCGTGACAGGATTCGAACCTGCAATCTTCGGATCCGAAGTCCGACGCCTTATCCATTAGGCCACACGGTCACTGGCGCAATATACTTCTCCACACACACCTCAT
The DNA here is from genome assembly GCF_023864275.1 of Schistocerca cancellata. Lineage (NCBI taxonomy): Eukaryota > Metazoa > Arthropoda > Insecta > Orthoptera > Acrididae > Schistocerca > Schistocerca cancellata. Next base: position 694,876 of record NW_026047108.1, read on the forward strand.
TTTCGACATTTGTACACTTGGCAGAATGAATTTCCCATCTTTGACGCAGTTCTCCATCTCAAATTTCAGTACTAAAAGTACGACGCTACTTCTTGCTGTGTCCCATCGCAAGTTACATTCAAGCCCTTATGACGCTGATCAAACAAGAGAAGGCAAATCAGCTTCAATCGCTTAGTGCCATCTCAGTCGCTTGCAGAAGGTACCTCACCCTATGTGATACAATGGCGAGTTGTCGCTATTACCAAAGCGGCGGCGGCGCCGACGACGACGACGACGACGACGACGACAATCGCGAGGGTCTTTATCAGGGGTAGAAAATACATCACAAGAACTAAGTATTTCACGTCGGCATTCTCCGGAGACTGCCAAAAGCAGCAGTTTCTGGTGCCCACTTTAATAGCACCATTCACACTATTCATTTGCGAGAGCATTTCTTAAATACCGCACCCATTCATAATTTTTTTATCCTTGACCGCTTTTTTCGAAAGGGCCACGGTGGGAGGGGCTGTTACAAAATTCATTTGCCTCCTGTGAGGATCGAACTGACGACCTCTGGTTTACTAGACCAGCGCTCTGCCACTGAGCTAAGGAGGCGCCTCCTAGCGCACTTTTCGGGTACTTTGTTCTTACAGACTAGTGAATCGGAGCCCTTCAGCTCGAAACGCACCGCATGAGCGACCATTATTTGCATTTAGTTAGCACAGCTGCTGCTTTCCTACACATCTCACACTATATCGATGTACAACTAAAATTCCAAAACAACACATTTATTTCATTTCAGAGTCACTTTCAGCTTCAAATACCGTTCCTCTGATATTCATACGAAGCTAGGCATCGTCGTAACCCGTTACGTTCATTACGCAAGGCTCACGAGAGGGGCGCATGTTGGATCCGCGTAGACACAAAATTTTGCGCCGCCCAGCGTGGGGCTCGAACCCACGACCCTGAGATTAAGAGTCTCATGCTCTACCGACTGAGCTAGCCGGGCTGCACGCAACGCGTTACGAGCCATACAATACTGATTTGACCTGCGACCATCTATTGAAGATTCTTTTGACTACAGCTTATTTCCTGCTGCCACAAATCAGCTACAATCCTATTCAATGAAAAATTGTCTCCGAAAGGCATCAAATCTGCTTGAAATGATACGTGGCTATCAGCACCATTATTCAACACACATGCTCGACAGTGCGCAGACGCCTGTGGCGTAGCCCTTGGCTCCTGAATCAGATGCAGTAGTTCCAACAAAAACTCTCCTGAACGGCACTGTGCCGAAAACTTCGCTACAGATCACCCTTGTCTTGCTTGTGCTTCTGGTAGACGCCGGTTTTGCAGCCAGGAAGCGAACAGCAGCAACTTCCAACTAGTTTTAGAGTACTCAAACAACACATAAAAGAGCATGCATCTTTTGCAGAACAGGAAAAACTCGACCGTGACAGGATTCGAACCTGCAATCTTCGGATCCGAAGTCCGACGCCTTATCCATTAGGCCACACGGTCACTGGCGCAATATACTTCTCCACACACACCTCATTTTCGCCATTTGTACACTTGGCAGAACGAATTTCCCATCTTTGACGCAGTTCTCCATCTCAAATTTCAGTACTAAAAGTACGACGCTACTTCTTGCTGTGTCCCATCGCAAGTTACATTCAAGCCCTTATGACGCTGATCAAACAAGAGAAGGCAAATCAGCTTCAATCGCTTAGTGCCATCTCAGTCGCTTGCAGAAGGTACCTCACCCTATGTGATACAATGGCGAGTTGTCGCTATTACCAAAGCGGCGGCGGCGGCGCCGACGACGACGACGACGACGACGACGACGACGACGACGACGACAATCGCGAGGGTCTTTATCAGGGGTAGAAAATACATCACAAGAACTAAGTATTTCACGTCGGCATTCTCCGGAGACTGCCAAAAGCAGCAGTTTCTGGTGCCCACTTTAATAGCACCATTCACACTATTCATTTGCGAGAGCATTTCTTAAATACCGCACCCATTCATAATTTTTTTATCCTTGACCGCTTTTTTCGAAAGGGCCACGGTGGGAGGGGCTGTTACAAAATTCATTTGCCTCCTGTGAGGATCGAACTGACGACCTCTGGTTTACTAGACCAGCGCTCTGCCACTGAGCTAAGGAGGCGCCTCCAAGCGCACTTTTCGGGTACTTTGTTCTTACAGACTAGTGAATCGGAGCCCTTCAGCTCGAAACGCACCGCATGAGCGACCATTATTTGCATTTAGTTAGCACAGCTGCTGCTTTCCTACACATCTCACACTATATCGATGTACAACTAAAATTCCAAAACAACACATTTATTTCATTTCAGAGTCACTTTCAGCTTCAAATACCGTTCCTCTGATATTCATACGAAGCTAGGCATCGTCGTAACCCGTTACGTTCATTACGCAAGGCTCACGAGAGGGGCGCATGTTGGATCCGCGTAGACACAAAATTTTGCGCCGCCCAGCGTGGGGCTCGAACCCACGACCCTGAGATTAAGAGTCTCATGCTCTACCGACTGAGCTAGCCGGGCTGCACGCAACGCGTTACGAGCCATACAATACTGATTTGACCTGCGACCATCTATTGAAGATTCTTTTGACTACAGCTTATTTCCTGCTGCCACAAGTCAGCTACAATCCTATTCAATGAAAAATTGTCTCCGAAAGGCATCAAATCTGCTTGAAATGATACGTGGCTATCAGCACCATTATTCAACACACATGCTCGACAGTGCGCAGACGCCTGTGGCGTAGCCCTTGGCTCCTGAATCAGATGCAGTAGTTCCAACAAAAACTCTCCTGGACGGCACTGTGCCCTAAACTTCGCTACAGATCACCCTTGTCTTGCTTGTGCTTCTGGTAGACGCCGGTTTTGCAGCCAGGAAGCGGACAGCAGCAACTTCCAACTAGTTTTAGAGTACTCAAACAACACAGTAAAACAGCATGCATCTTTTGCAGAACAGGAAAAACTCGACCGTGACAGGATTCGAACCTGCAATCTTCGGATCCGAAGTCCGACGCCTTATCCATTAGGCCACACGGTCACTGGCGCAATATACTTCTCCACACACACCTCATTTTCGACATTTGTACACTTGGCAGAATGAATTTCCCATCTTTGACGCAGTTCTCCATCTCAAATTTCAGTACTAAAAGTACGACGCTACTTCTTGCTGTGTCCCATCGCAAGTTACATTCAAGCCCTTATGACGCTGATCAAACAAGAGAAGGCAAATCAGCTTCAATCGCTTAGTGCCATCTCAGTCGCTTGCAGAAGGTACCTCACCCTATGTGATACAATGGCGAGTTGTCGCTATTACCAAAGCGGCGGCGGCGCCGACGACGACGACGACGACGACGACGACAATCGCGAGGGTCTTTATCAGGGGTAGAAAATACATCACAAGAACTAAGTATTTCACGTCGGCATTCTCCGGAGACTGCCAAAAGCAGCAGTTTCTGGTGCCCACTTTAATAGCACCATTCACACTATTCATTTGCGAGAGCATTTCTTAAATACCGCACCCATTCATAATTTTTTTATCCTTGACCGCTTTTTTCGAAAGGGCCACGGTGGGAGGGGCTGTTACAAAATTCATTTGCCTCCTGTGAGGATCGAACTGACGACCTCTGGTTTACTAGACCAGCGCTCTGCCACTGAGCTAAGGAGGCGCCTCCTAGCGCACTTTTCGGGTACTTTGTTCTTACAGACTAGTGAATCGGAGCCCTTCAGCTCGAAACGCACCGCATGAGCGACCATTATTTGCATTTAGTTAGCACAGCTGCTGCTTTCCTACACATCTCACACTATATCGATGTACAACTAAACTTCCAAAACAACACATTTATTTCATTTCAGAGTCACTTTCAGCTTCAAATACCGTTCCTCTGATATTCATACGAAGCTAGGCATCGTCGTAACCCGTTACGTTCATTACGCAAGGCTCACGAGAGGGGCGCATGTTGGATCCGCGTAGACACAAAATTTTGCGCCGCCCAGCGTGGGGCTCGAACCCACGACCCTGAGATTAAGAGTCTCATGCTCTACCGACTGAGCTAGCCGGGCTGCACGCAACGCGTTACGAGCCATACAATACTGATTTGACCTGCGACCATCTATTGAAGATTCTTTTGACTACAGCTTATTTCCTGCTGCCACAAATCAGCTACAATCCTATTCAATGAAAAATTGTCTCCGAAAGGCATCAAATCTGCTTGAAATGATACGTGGCTATCAGCACCATTATTCAACACACATGCTCGACAGTGCGCAGACGCCTGTGGCGTAGCCCTTGGCTCCTGAATCAGATGCAGTAGTTCCAACAAAAACTCTCCTGAACGGCACTGTGCCGAAAACTTCGCTACAGATCACCCTTGTCTTGCTTGTGCTTCTGGTAGACGCCGGTTTTGCAGCCAGGAAGCGGACAGCAGCAACTTCCAACTAGTTTTAGAGTACTCAAACAACACAGTAAAACAGCATGCATCTTTTGCAGAACAGGAAAAACTCGACCATGACAGGATTCGAACCTGCAATCTTCGGATCCGAAGTCCGACGCCTTATCCATTATGCCACACCTTCAATGGCGCAATATACTTCTCCACACACACCTTATTTTCGCCATTTGTACACTTGGCAGAATGAATTTCCCATCTTTGACGCAGTTCTCCATCTCAAATTTCAGTACTAAAAGTACGACGCTACTTCTTGCTGTGTCCCATCGCAAGTTACATTCAAGCCCTTATGACGCTGATCAAACAAGAGAAGGCAAATCAGCTTCAATCGCTTAGTGCCATCTCAGTCGCTTGCAGAAGGTACCTCACCCTATGTGATACAATGGCGAGTTGTCGCTATTACCAAAGCGGCGGCGGCGCCGACGACGACGACGACGACGACGACGACGACGACGACAATCGCGAGGGTCTTTATCAGGGGTAGAAAATACATCACAAGAACTAAGTATTTCACGTCGGCATTCTCCGGAGACTGCCAAAAGCAGCAGTTTCTGGTGCCCACTTTAATAGCACCATTCACACTATTCATTTGCGAGAGCATTTCTTAAATACCGCACCCATTCATAATTTTTTTATCCTTGACCGCTTTTTTCGAAAGGGCCACGGTGGGAGGGGCTGTTACAAAATTCATTTGCCTCCTGTGAGGATCGAACTGACGACCTCTGGTTTACTAGACCAGCGCTCTGCCACTGAGCTAAGGAGGCGCCTCCAAGCGCACTTTTCGGGTACTTTGTTCTTACAGACTAGTGAATCGGAGCCCTTCAGCTCGAAACGCACCGCATGAGCGACCATTATTTGCATTTAGTTAGCACAGCTGCTTCTTTCCTACACATCTTTCACTATATCGATGTACAACTAAAATTCCAAAACAACACATTTATTTCATTTCAGAGTCACTTTCAGCTTCAAATACCGTTCCTCTGATATTCATACGAAGCTAGGCATCGTCGTAACCCGTTACGTTCATTACGCAAGGCTCACGAGAGGGGCGCATGTTGGATCCGCGTAGACACAAAATTTTGCGCCGCCCAGCGTGGGGCTCGAACCCACGACCCTGAGATTAAGAGTCTCATGCTCTACCGACTGAGCTAGCCGGGCTGCACGCAACGCGTTACGAGCCATACAATACTGATTTGACCTGCGACCATCTATTGAAGATTCTTTTGACTACAGCTTATTTCCTGCTGCCACAAATCAGCTACAATCCTATTCAATGAAAAATTGTCTCCGAAAGGCATCAAATCTGCTTGAAATGATACGTGGCTATCAGCACCATTATTCAACACACATGCTCGACAGTGCGCAGACGCCTGTGGCGTAGCCCTTGGCTCCTGAATCAGATGCAGTAGTTCCAACAAAAACTCTCCTGAACGGCACTGTGCCGAAAACTTCGCTACAGATCACCCTTGTCTTGCTTGTGCTTCTGGTAGACGCCGGTTTTGCAGCCAGGAAGCGGACAGCAGCAACTTCCAACTAGTTTTAGAGTACTCAAACAACACAGTAAAACAGCATGCATCTTTTGCAGAACAGGAAAAACTCGACCGTGACAGGATTCGAACCTGCAATCTTCGGATCCGAAGTCCGACGCCTTATCCATTAGGCCACACGGTCACTGGCGCAATATACTTCTCCACACACACCTCATTTTCGCCATTTGTACACTTGGCAGAATGAATTTCCCATCTTTGACGCAGTTCTCCATCTCAAATTTCAGTACTAAAAGTACGACGCTACTTCTTGCTGTGTCCCATCGCAAGTTACATTCAAGCCCTTATGACGCTGATCAAACAAGAGAAGGCAAATCAGCTTCAATCGCTTAGTGCCATCTCAGTCGCTTGCAGAAGGTACCTCACCCTATGTGATACAATGGCGAGTTGTCGCTATTACCAAAGCGGCGGCGGCGCCGACGACGACGACGACGACGACGACGACAATCGCGAGGGTCTTTATCAGGGGTAGAAAATACATCACAAGAACTAAGTATTTCACGTCGGCATTCTCCGGAGACTGCCAAAAGCAGCAGTTTCTGGTGCCCACTTTAATAGCACCATTCACACTATTCATTTGCGAGAGCATTTCTTAAATACCGCACCCATTCATAATTTTTTTATCCTTGACCGCTTTTTTCGAAAGGGCCACGGTGGGAGGGGCTGTTACAAAATTCATTTGCCTCCTGTGAGGATCGAACTGACGACCTCTGGTTTACTAGACCAGCGCTCTGCCACTGAGCTAAGGAGGCGCCTCCTAGCGCACTTTTCGGGTACTTTGTTCTTACAGACTAGTGAATCGGAGCCCTTCAGCTCGAAACGCACCGCATGAGCGACCATTATTTGCATTTAGTTAGCACAGCTGCTGCTTTCCTACACATCTCACACTATATCGATGTACAACTAAAATTCCAAAACAACACATTTATTTCATTTCAGAGTCACTTTCAGCTTCAAATACCGTTCCTCTGATATTCATACGAAGCTAGGCATCGTCGTAACCCGTTACGTTCATTACGCAAGGCTCACGAGAGGGGCGCATGTTGGATCCGCGTAGACACAAAATTTTGCGCCGCCCAGCGTGGGGCTCGAACCCACGACCCTGAGATTAAGAGTCTCATGCTCTACCGACTGAGCTAGCCGGGCTGCACGCAACGCGTTACGAGCCATACAATACTGATTTGACCTGCGACCATCTATTGAAGATTCTTTTGACTACAGCTTATTTCCTGCTGCCACAAATCAGCTACAATCCTATTCAATGAAAAATTGTCTCCGAAAGGCATCAAATCTGCTTGAAATGATACGTGGCTATCAGCACCATTATTCAACACACATGCTCGACAGTGCGCAGACGCCTGTGGCGTAGCCCTTGGCTCCTGAATCAGATGCAGTAGTTCCAACAAAAACTCTCCTGAACGGCACTGTGCCGAAAACTTCGCTACAGATCACCCTTGTCTTGCTTGTGCTTCTGGTAGACGCCGGTTTTGCAGCCAGGAAGCGGACAGCAGCAACTTCCAACTAGTTTTAGAGTACTCAAACAACACATAAAAGAGCATGCATCTTTTGCAGAACAGGAAAAACTCGACCGTGACAGGATTCGAACCTGCAATCTTCGGATCCGAAGTCCGACGCCTTATCCATTAGGCCACACGGTCACTGGCGCAATATACTTCTCCACACACACCTCATTTTCGCCATTTGTACACTTGGCAGAACGAATTTCCCATCTTTGACGCAGTTCTCCATCTCAAATTTCAGTACTAAAAGTACGACGCTACTTCTTGCTGTGTCCCATCGCAAGTTACATTCAAGCCCTTATGACGCTGATCAAACAAGAGAAGGCAAATCAGCTTCAATCGCTTAGTGCCATCTCAGTCGCTTGCAGAAGGTACCTCACCCTATGTGATACAATGGCGAGTTGTCGCTATTACCAAAGCGGCGGCGGCGCCGACGACGACGACGACGACGACGACGACGACGACGACAATCGCGAGGGTCTTTATCAGGGGTAGAAAATACATCACAAGAACTAAGTATTTCACGTCGGCATTCTCCGGAGACTGCCAAAAGCAGCAGTTTCTGGTGCCCACTTTAATAGCACCATTCACACTATTCATTTGCGAGAGCATTTCTTAAATACCGCACCCATTCATAATTTTTTTATCCTTGACCGCTTTTTTCGAAAGGGCCACGGTGGGAGGGGCTGTTACAAAATTCATTTGCCTCCTGTGAGGATCGAACTGACGACCTCTGGTTTACTAGACCAGCGCTCTGCCACTGAGCTAAGGAGGCGCCTCCAAGCGCACTTTTCGGGTACTTTGTTCTTACAGACTAGTGAATCGGAGCCCTTCAGCTCGAAACGCACCGCATGAGCGACCATTATTTGCATTTAGTTAGCACAGCTGCTGCTTTCCTACACATCTCACACTATATCGATGTACAACTAAAATTCCAAAACAACACATTTATTTCATTTCAGAGTCACTTTCAGCTTCAAATACCGTTCCTCTGATATTCATACGAAGCTAGGCATCGTCGTAACCCGTTACGTTCATTACGCAAGGCTCACGAGAGGGGCGCATGTTGGATCCGCGTAGACACAAAATTTTGCGCCGCCCAGCGTGGGGCTCGAACCCACGACCCTGAGATTAAGAGTCTCATGCTCTACCGACTGAGCTAGCCGGGCTGCACGCAACGCGTTACGAGCCATACAATACTGATTTGACCTGCGACCATCTATTGAAGATTCTTTTGACTACAGCTTATTTCCTGCTGCCACAAGTCAGCTACAATCCTATTCAATGAAAAATTGTCTCCGAAAGGCATCAAATCTGCTTGAAATGATACGTGGCTATCAGCACCATTATTCAACACACATGCTCGACAGTGCGCAGACGCCTGTGGCGTAGCCCTTGGCTCCTGAATCAGATGCAGTAGTTCCAACAAAAACTCTCCTGAACGGCACTGTGCCGAAAACTTCGCTACAGATCACCCTTGTCTTGCTTGTGCTTCTGGTAGACGCCGGTTTTGCAGCCAGGAAGCGGACAGCAGCAACTTCCAACTAGTTTTAGAGTACTCAAACAACACAGTAAAACAGCATGCATCTTTTGCAGAACAGGAAAAACTCGACCGTGACAGGATTCGAACCTGCAATCTTCGGATCCGAAGTCCGACGCCTTATCCATTAGGCCACACGGTCACTGGCGCAATATACTTCTCCACACACACCTCATTTTCGACATTTGTACACTTGGCAGAATGAATTTCCCATCTTTGACGCAGTTCTCCATCTCAAATTTCAGTACTAAAAGTACGACGCTACTTCTTGCTGTGTCCCATCGCAAGTTACATTCAAGCCCTTATGACGCTGATCAAACAAGAGAAGGCAAATCAGCTTCAATCGCTTAGTGCCATCTCAGTCGCTTGCAGAAGGTACCTCACCCTATGTGATACAATGGCGAGTTGTCGCTATTACCAAAGCGGCGGCGGCGCCGCCGACGACGACGACGACGACGACGACGACGACGACGACAATCGCGAGGGTTTTTATCAGGGGTAGAAAATACATCACAAGAACTAAGTATTTCACGTCGGCATTCTCCGGAGACTGCCAAAAGCAGCTGTTTCTGGTGCCCACTTTAATAGCACCATTCACACTATTCATTTGCGAGAGCATTTCTTAAATACCGCACCCATTCATAATTTTTTTATCCTTGACCGCTTTTTTCGAAAGGGCCACGGTGGGAGGGGCTGTTACAAAATTCATTTGCCTCCTGTGAGGATCGAACTGACGACCTCTGGTTTACTAGACCAGCGCTCTGCCACTGAGCTAAGGAGGCGCCTCCTAGCGCACTTTTCGGGTACTTTGTTCTTACAGACTAGTGAATCGGAGCCCTTCAGCTCGAAACGCACCGCATGAGCGACCATTATTTGCATTTAGTTAGCACAGCTGCTGCTTTCCTACACATCTCACACTATATCGATGTACAACTAAACTTCCAAAACAACACATTTATTTCATTTCAGAGTCACTTTCAGCTTCAAATACCGTTCCTCTGATATTCATACGAAGCTAGGCATCGTCGTAACCCGTTACGTTCATTACGCAAGGCTCACGAGAGGGGCGCATGTTGGATCCGCGTAGACACAAAATTTTGCGCCGCCCAGCGTGGGGCTCGAACCCACGACCCTGAGATTAAGAGTCTCATGCTCTACCGACTGAGCTAGCCGGGCTGCACGCAACGCGTTACGAGCCATACAATACTGATTTGACCTGCGACCATCTATTGAAGATTCTTTTGACTACAGCTTATTTCCTGCTGCCACAAATCAGCTACAATCCTATTCAATGAAAAATTGTCTCCGAAAGGCATCAAATCTGCTTGAAATGATACGTGGCTATCAGCACCATTATTCAACACACATGCTCGACAGTGCGCAGACGCCTGTGGCGTAGCCCTTGGCTCCTGAATCAGATGCAGTAGTTCCAACAAAAACTCTCCTGAACGGCACTGTGCCGAAAACTTCGCTACAGATCACCCTTGTCTTGCTTGTGCTTCTGGTAGACGCCGGTTTTGCAGCCAGGAAGCGGACAGCAGCAACTTCCAACTAGTTTTAGAGTACTCAAACAACACAGTAAAACAGCATGCATCTTTTGCAGAACAGGAAAAACTCGACCATGACAGGATTCGAACCTGCAATCTTCGGATCCGAAGTCCGACGCCTTATCCATTATGCCACACCTTCACTGGCGCAATATACTTCTCCACACACACCTCATTTTCGCCATTTGTACACTTGGCAGAATGAATTTCCCATCTTTGACGCAGTTCTCCATCTCAAATTTCAGTACTAAAAGTACGACGCTACTTCTTGCTGTGTCCCATCGCAAGTTACATTCAAGCCCTTATGACGCTGATCAAACAAGAGAAGGCAAATCAGCTTCAATCGCTTAGTGCCATCTCAGTCGCTTGCAGAAGGTACCTCACCCTATGTGATACAATGGCGAGTTGTCGCTATTACCAAAGCGGCGGCGGCGCCGACGACGACGACGACGACGACGACGACGACGACGACAATCGCGAGGGTCTTTATCAGGGGTAGAAAATACATCACAAGAACTAAGTATTTCACGTCGGCATTCTCCGGAGACTGCCAAAAGCAGCAGTTTCTGGTGCCCACTTTAATAGCACCATTCACACTATTCATTTGCGAGAGCATTTCTTAAATACCGCACCCATTCATAATTTTTTTATCCTTGACCGCTTTTTTCGAAAGGGCCACGGTGGGAGGGGCTGTTACAAAATTCATTTGCCTCCTGTGAGGATCGAACTGACGACCTCTGGTTTACTAGACCAGCGCTCTGCCACTGAGCTAAGGAGGCGCCTCCAAGCGCACTTTTCGGGTACTTTGTTCTTACAGACTAGTGAATCGGAGCCCTTCAGCTCGAAACGCACCGCATGAGCGACCATTATTTGCATTTAGTTAGCACAGCTGCTTCTTTCCTACACATCTTTCACTATATCGATGTACAACTAAAATTCCAAAACAACACATTTATTTCATTTCAGAGTCACTTTCAGCTTCAAATACCGTTCCTCTGATATTCATACGAAGCTAGGCATCGTCGTAACCCGTTACGTTCATAACGCAAGGCTCACGAGAGGGGCGCATGTTGGATCCGCGTAGACACAAAATTTTGCGCCGCCCAGCGTGGGGCTCGAACCCACGACCCTGAGATTAAGAGTCTCATGCTCTACCGACTGAGCTAGCCGGGCTGCACGCAACGCGTTACGAGCCATACAATACTGATTTGACCTGCGACCATCTATTGAAGATTCTTTTGACTACAGCTTATTTCCTGCTGCCACAAATCAGCTACAATCCTATTCAATGAAAAATTGTCTCCGAAAGGCATCAAATCTGCTTGAAATGATACGTGGCTATCAGCACCATTATTCAACACACATGCTCGACAGTGCGCAGACGCCTGTGGCGTAGCCCTTGGCTCCTGAATCAGATGCAGTAGTTCCAACAAAAACTCTCCTGAACGGCACTGTGCCGAAAACTTCGCTACAGATCACCCTTGTCTTGCTTGTGCTTCTGGTAGACGCCGGTTTTGCAGCCAGGAAGCGGACAGCAGCAACTTCCAACTAGTTTTAGAGTACTCAAACAACACAGTAAAACAGCATGCATCTTTTGCAGAACAGGAAAAACTCGACCGTGACAGGATTCGAACCTGCAATCTTCGGATCCGAAGTCCGACGCCTTATCCATTAGGCCACACGGTCACTGGCGCAATATACTTCTCCACACACACCTCATTTTCGACATTTGTACACTTGGCAGAATGAATTTCCCATCTTTGACGCAGTTCTCCATCTCAAATTTCAGTACTAAAAGTACGACGCTACTTCTTGCTGTGTCCCATCGCAAGTTACATTCAAGCCCTTATGACGCTGATCAAACAAGAGAAGGCAAATCAGCTTCAATCGCTTAGTGCCATCTCAGTCGCTTGCAGAAGGTACCTCACCCTATGTGATACAATGGCGAGTTGTCGCTATTACCAAAGCGGCGGCGGCGCCGACGACGACGACGACGACGACGACGACAATCGCGAGGGTCTTTATCAGGGGTAGAAAATACATCACAAGAACTAAGTATTTCACGTCGGCATTCTCCGGAGACTGCCAAAAGCAGCAGTTTCTGGTGCCCACTTTAATAGCACCATTCACACTATTCATTTGCGAGAGCATTTCTTAAATACCGCACCCATTCATAATTTTTTTATCCTTGACCGCTTTTTTCGAAAGGGCCACGGTGGGAGGGGCTGTTACAAAATTCATTTGCCTCCTACGAGGATCGAACTCACGACCTCTGGTTTACTAGACCAGCGCTCTGCCACTGAGCTAAGGAGGCGCCTCCTAGCGCACTTTTCGGGTACTTTGTTCTTACAGACTAGTGAATCGGAGCCCTTCAGCTCGAAACGCACCGCATGAGCGACAATTATTTGCATTTAGTTAGCACAGCTGCTGCTTTCCTACACATCTCACACTATATCGATGTACAACTAAAATTCCAAAACAACACATTTATTTCATTTCAGAGTCACTTTCAGCTTCAAATACCGTTCCTCTGATATTCATACGAAGCTAGGCATCGTCGTAACCCGTTACGTTCATTACGCAAGGCTCACGAGATGGGCGCATGTTGGATCCGCGTAGACACAAAATTTTGCGCCGCCCAGCGTGGGGCTCGAACCCACGACCCTGAGATTAAGAGTCTCATGCTCTACCGACTGAGCTAGCCGGGCTGCACGCAACGCGTTACGAGCCATACAATACTGATTTGACCTGCGACCATCTATTGAAGATTCTTTTGACTACAGCTTATTTCCTGCTGCCACAAATCAGCTACAATCCTATTCAATGAAAAATTGTCTCCGAAAGGCATCAAATCTGCTTGAAATGATACGTGGCTATCAGCACCATTATTCAACACACATGCTCGACAGTGCGCAGACGCCTGTGGCGTAGCCCTTGGCTCCTGAATCAGATGCAGTAGTTCCAACAAAAACTCTCCTGAACGGCACTGTGCCGAAAACTTCGCTACAGATCACCCTTGTCTTGCTTGTGCTTCTGGTAGACGCCGGTTTTGCAGCCAGGAAGCGGACAGCAGCAACTTCCAACTAGTTTTAGAGTACTCAAACAACACATAAAAGAGCATGCATCTTTTGCAGAACAGGAAAAACTAGACCGTGACAGGATTCGAACCTGCAATCTTCGGATCCGAAGTCCGACGCCTTATCCATTAGGCCACACCTTCACTGGCGCAATATACTTCTCCACACACACTTCATTTTCGCCATTTGTACACTTGGCAGAATGAATTTCCCATCTTTGACGCAGTTCTCCATCTCAAATTTCAGTACTAAAAGTACGACGCTACTTCTTGCTGTGTCCCATCGCAAGTTACATTCAAGCCCTTATGACGCTGATCAAACAAGAGAAGGCAAATCAGCTTCAATCGCTTAGTGCCATCTCAGTCGCTTGCAGAAGGTACCTCACCCTATGTGATACAATGGCGAGTTGTCGCTATTACCAAAGCGGCGGCGGCGCCGACGACGACGACGACGACGACGACGACAATCGCGAGGGTCTTTATCAGGGGTAGAAAATACATCACAAGAACTAAGTATTTCACGTCGGCATTCTCCGGAGACTGCCAAAAGCAGCAGTTTCTGGTGCCCACTTTAATAGCACCATTCACACTATTCATTTGCGAGAGCATTTCTTAAATACCGCACCCATTCATAATTTTTTTATCCTTGACCGCTTTTTTCGAAAGGGCCACGGTGGGAGGGGCTGTTACAAAATTCATTTGCCTCCTGTGAGGATCGAACTGACGACCTCTGGTTTACTAGACCAGCGCTCTGCCACTGAGCTAAGGAGGCGCCTCCAAGCGCACTTTTCGGGTACTTTGTTCTTACAGACTAGTGAATCGGAGCCCTTCAGCTCGAAACGCACCGCATGAGCGACCATTATTTGCATTTAGTTAGCACAGCTGCTTCTTTCCTACACATCTTTCACTATATCGATGTACAACTAAAATTCCAAAACAACACATTTATTTCATTTCAGAGTCACTTTCAGCTTCAAATACCGTTCCTCTGATATTCATACGAAGCTAGGCATCGTCGTAACCCGTTACGTTCATTACGCAAGGCTCACGAGAGGGGCGCATGTTGGATCCGCGTAGACACAAAATTTTGCGCCGCCCAGCGTGGGGCTCGAACCCACGACCCTGAGATTAAGAGTCTCATGCTCTACCGACTGAGCTAGCCGGGCTGCACGCAACGCGTTACGAGCCATACAATACTGATTTGACCTGCGACCATCTATTGAAGATTCTTTTGACTACAGCTTATTTCCTGCTGCCACAAGTCTGCTACAATCCTATTCAATGAAAAATTGTCTCCGAAAGGCATCAAATCTGCTTGAAATGATACGTGGCTATCAGCACCATTATTCAACACACATGCTCGACAGTGCGCAGACGCCTGTGGCGTAGCCCTTGGCTCCTGAATCAGATGCAGTAGTTCCAACAAAAACTCTCCTGAACGGCACTGTGCCGAAAACTTCGCTACAGATCACCCTTGTCTTGCTTGTGCTTCTGGTAGACGCCGGTTTTGCAGCCAGGAAGCGGACAGCAGCAACTTCCAACTAGTTTTAGAGTACTCAAACAACACAGTAAAACAGCATGCATCTTTTGCAGAACAGGAAAAACTCGACCGTGACAGGATTCGAACCTGCAATCTTCGGATCCGAAGTCCGACGCCTTATCCATTAGGCCACACGGTCACTGGCGCAATATACTTCTCCACACACACCTCATTTTCGACATTTGTACACTTGGCAGAATGAATTTCCCATCTTTGACGCAGTTCTCCATCTCAAATTTCAGTACTAAAAGTACGACGCTACTTCTTGCTGTGTCCCATCGCAAGTTACATTCAAGCCCTTATGACGCTGATCAAACAAGAGAAGGCAAATCAGCTTCAATCGCTTAGTGCCATCTCAGTCGCTTGCAGAAGGTACCTCACCCTATGTGATACAATGGCGAGTTGTCGCTATTACCAAAGCGGCGGCGGCGCCGACGACGACGACGACGACAATCGCGAGGGTCTTTATCAGGGGTAGAAAATACATCACAAGAACTAAGTATTTCACGTCGGCATTCTCCGGAGACTGCCAAAAGCAGCAGTTTCTGGTGCCCACTTTAATAGCACCATTCACACTATTCATTTGCGAGAGCATTTCTTAAATACCGCACCCATTCATAATTTTTTTATCCTTGACCGCTTTTTTCGAAAGGGCCACGGTGGGAGGGGCTGTTACAAAATTCATTTGCCTCCTACGAGGATCGAACTCACGACCTCTGGTTTACTAGACCAGCGCTCTGCCACTGAGCTAAGGAGGCGCCTCCTAGCGCACTTTTCGGGTACTTTGTTCTTACAGACTAGTGAATCGGAGCCCTTCAGCTCGAAACGCACCGCATGAGCGACCATTATTTGCATTTAGTTAGCACAGCTGCTGCTTTCCTACACATCTCACACTATATCGATGTACAACTAAAATTCCAAAACAACACATTTATTTCATTTCAGAGTCACTTTCAGCTTCAAATACCGTTCCTCTGATATTCATACGAAGCTAGGCATCGTCGTAACCCGTTACGTTCATTACGCAAGGCTCACGAGATGGGCGCATGTTGGATCCGCGTAGACACAAAATTTTGCGCCGCCCAGCGTGGGGCTCGAACCCACGACCCTGAGATTAAGAGTCTCATGCTCTACCGACTGAGCTAGCCGGGCTGCACGCAACGCGTTACGAGCCATACAATACTGATTTGACCTGCGACCATCTATTGAAGATTCTTTTGACTACAGCTTATTTCCTGCTGCCACAAATCAGCTACAATCCTATTCAATGAAAAATTGTCTCCGAAAGGCATCAAATCTGCTTGAAATGATACGTGGCTATCAGCACCATTATTCAACACACATGCTCGACAGTGCGCAGACGCCTGTGGCGTAGCCCTTGGCTCCTGAATCAGATGCAGTAGTTCCAACAAAAACTCTCCTGAACGGCACTGTGCCGAAAACTTCGCTACAGATCACCCTTGTCTTGCTTGTGCTTCTGGTAGACGCCGGTTTTGCAGCCAGGAAGCGGACAGCAGCAACTTCCAACTAGTTTTAGAGTACTCAAACAACACATAAAAGAGCATGCATCTTTTGCAGAACAGGAAAAACTCGACCGTGACAGGATTCGAACCTGCAATCTTCGGATCCGAAGTCCGACGCCTTATCCATTAGGCCACACCTTCACTGGCGCAATATACTTCTCCACACACACTTCATTTTCGCCATTTGTACACTTGGCAGAATGAATTTCCCATCTTTGACGCAGTTCTCCATCTCAAATTTCAGTACTAAAAGTACGACGCTACTTCTTGCTGTGTCCCATCGCAAGTTACATTCAAGCCCTTATGACGCTGATCAAACAAGAGAAGGCAAATCAGCTTCAATCGCTTAGTGCCATCTCAGTCGCTTGCAGAAGGTACCTCACCCTATGTGATACAATGGCGAGTTGTCGCTATTACCAAAGCGGCGGCGGCGCCGACGACGACGACGACGACGACGACGACGACGACAATCGCGAGGGTCTTTATCAGGGGTAGAAAATACATCACAAGAACTAAGTATTTCACGTCGGCATTCTCCGGAGACTGCCAAAAGCAGCAGTTTCTGGTGCCCACTTTAATAGCACCATTCACACTATTCATTTGCGAGAGCATTTCTTAAATACCGCACCCATTCATAATTTTTTTATCCTTGACCGCTTTTTTCGAAAGGGCCACGGTGGGAGGGGCAGTTACAAAATTCATTTGCCTCCTGTGAGGATCGAACTGACGACCTCTGGTTTACTAGACCAGCGCTCTGCCACTGAGCTATGGAGGCGCCTCCAAGCGCACTTTTCGGGTACTTTGTTCTTACAGACTAGTGAATCGGAGCCCTTCAGCTCGAAACGCACCGCATGAGCGACCATTATTTGCATTTAGTTAGCACAGCTGCTTCTTTCCTACACATCTTTCACTATATCGATGTACAACTAAAATTCCAAAACAACACATTTATTTCATTTCAGAGTCACTTTCAGCTTCAAATACCGTTCCTCTGATATTCATACGAAGCTAGGCATCGTCGTAACCCGTTACGTTCATTACGCAAGGCTCACGAGAGGGGCGCATGTTGGATCCGCGTAGACACAAAATTTTGCGCCGCCCAGCGTGGGGCTCGAACCCACGACCCTGAGATTAAGAGTCTCATGCTCTACCGACTGAGCTAGCCGGGCTGCACGCAACGCGTTACGAGCCATACAATACTGATTTGACCTGCGACCATCTATTGAAGATTCTTTTGACTACAGCTTATTTCCTGCTGCCACAAATCAGCTACAATCCTATTCAATGAAAAATTGTCTCCGAAAGGCATCAAATCTGCTTGAAATGATACGTGGCTATCAGCACCATTATTCAACACACATGCTCGACAGTGCGCAGACGCCTGTGGCGTAGCCCTTGGCTCCTGAATCAGATGCAGTAGTTCCAACAAAAACTCTCCTGAACGGCACTGTGCCGAAAACTTCGCTACAGATCACCCTTGTCTTGCTTGTGCTTCTGGTAGACGCCGGTTTTGCAGCCAGGAAGCGGACAGCAGCAACTTCCAACTAGTTTTAGAGTACTCAAACAACACAGTAAAACAGCATGCATCTTTTGCAGAACAGGAAAAACTCGACCGTGACAGGATTCGAACCTGCAATCTTCGGATCCGAAGTCCGACGCCTTATCCATTAGGCCACACGGTCACTGGCGCAATATACTTCTCCACACACACCTCATTTTCGACATTTGTACACTTGGCAGAATGAATTTCCCATCTTTGACGCAGTTCTCCATCTCAAATTTCAGTACTAAAAGTACGACGCTACTTCTTGCTGTGTCCCATCGCAAGTTACATTCAAGCCCTTATGACGCTGACCAAACAAGAGAAGGCAAATCAGCTTCAATCGCTTAGTGCCATCTCAGTCGCTTGCAGAAGGTACCTCACCCTATGTGATACAATGGCGAGTTGTCGCTATTACCAAAGCGGCGGCGGCGCCGACGACGACGACGACGACGACGACGACGACGACGACAATCGCGAGGGTCTTTATCAGGGGTAGAAAATACATCACAAGAACTAAGTATTTCACGTCGGCATTCTCCGGAGACTGCCAAAAGCAGCAGTTTCTGGTGCCCACTTTAATAGCACCATTCACACTATTCATTTGCGAGAGCATTTCTTAAATACCGCACCCATTCATAATTTTTTTATCCTTGACCGCTTTTTTCGAAAGGGCCACGGTGGGAGGGGCTGTTACAAAATTCATTTGCCTCCTGTGAGGATCGAACTGACGACCTCTGGTTTACTAGACCAGCGCTCTGCCACTGAGCTAAGGAGGCGCCTCCTAGCGCACTTTTCGGGTACTTTGTTCTTACAGACTAGTGAATCGGAGCCCTTCAGCTCGAAACGCACCGCATGAGCGACCATTATTTGCATTTAGTTAGCACAGCTGCTGCTTTCTTACACATCTCACACTATATCGATGTACAACTAAAATTCCAAAACAACACATTTATTTCATTTCAGAGTCACTTTCAGCTTCAAATACCGTTCCTCTGATATTCATACGAAGCTAGGCATCGTCGTAACCCGTTACGTTCATTACGCAAGGCTCACGAGAGGGGCGCATGTTGGATCCGCGTAGACACAAAATTTTGCGCCGCCCAGCGTGGGGCTCGAACCCACGACCCTGAGATTAAGAGTCTCATGCTCTACCGACTGAGCTAGCCGGGCTGCACGCAACGCGTTACGAGCCATACAATACTGATTTGACCTGCGACCATCTATTGAAGATTCTTTTGACTACAGCTTATTTCCTGCTGCCACAAATCAGCTACAATCCTATTCAATGAAAAATTGTCTCCGAAAGGCATCAAATCTGCTTGAAATGATACGTGGCTATCAGCACCATTATTCAACACACATGCTCGACAGTGCGCAGACGCCTGTGGCGTAGCCCTTGGCTCCTGAATCAGATGCAGTAGTTCCAACAAAAACTCTCCTGAACGGCACTGTGCCGAAAACTTCGCTACAGATCACCCTTGTCTTGCTTGTGCTTCTGGTAGACGCCGGTTTTGCAGCCAGGAAGCGGACAGCAGCAACTTCCAACTAGTTTTAGAGTACTCAAACAACACAGTAAAACAGCATGCATCTTTTGCAGAACAGGAAAAACTCGACCGTGACAGGATTCGAACCTGCAATCTTCGGATCCGAAGTCCGACGCCTTATCCATTAGGCCACACCTTCACTGGCGCAATATACTTCTCCACACACACCTCATTTTCGCCATTTGTACACTTGGCAGAATGAATTTCCCATCTTTGACGCAGTTCTCCATCTCAAATTTCAGTACTAAAAGTACGACGCTACTTCTTGCTGTGTCCCATCGCAAGTTACATTCAAGCCCTTATGACGCTGATCAAACAAGAGAAGGCAAATCAGCTTCAATCGCTTAGTGCCATCTCAGTCGCTTGCAGAAGGTGCCTCACCCTATGTGATACAATGGCGAGTTGTCGCTATTACCAAAGCGACGACGACGACGACGACGACGACGACGACAATCGCGAGGGTCTTTATCAGGGGTAGAAAATACATCACAAGAACTAAGTATTTCACGTCGGCATTCTCCGGAGACTGCCAAAAGCAGCAGTTTCTGGTGCCCACTTTAATAGCACCATTCACACTATTCATTTGCGAGAGCATTTCTTAAATACCGCACCCATTCATAATTTTTTTATCCTTGACCACTTTTTTCGAAAGGGCCACGGTGGGAGGGGCTGTTACAAAATTCATTTGCCTCCTGTGAGGATCGAACTGACGACCTCTGGTTTACTAAACCAGCGCTCTGCCACTGAGCTAAGGAGGCGCCTCCTAGCGCACTTTTCGGGTACTTTGTTCTTACAGACTAGTGAATCGGAGCCCTTCAGCTCGAAACGCACCGCATGAGCGACCATTATTTGCATTTAGTTAGCACAGCTGCTGCTTTCCTACACATCTCACACTATATCTATGTACAACTAAAATTCCAAAACAACACATTTATTTCATTTCAGAGTCACTTTCAGCTTCAAATACCGTTCCTCTGATATTCATACGAAGCTAGGCATCGTCGTAACCCGTTACGTTCATTACGCAAGGCTCACGAGAGGGGCGCATGTTGGATCCGCGTAGACACAAAATTTTGCGCCGCCCAGCGTGGGGCTCGAACCCACGACCCTGAGATTAAGAGTCTCATGCTCTACCGACTGAGCTAGCCGGGCTGCACGCAACGCGTTACGAGCCATACAATACTGATTTGACCTGCGACCATCTATTGAAGATTCTTTTGACTACAGCTTATTTGCTGCTGCCACAAATCAGCTACAATCCTATTCAATGAAAAATTGTCTCCGAAAGGCATCAAATCTGCTTGAAATGATACGTGGCTATCAGCACCATTATTCAACACACATGCTCGACAGTGCGCAGACGCCTGTGGCGTAGCCCTTGGCTCCTGAATCAGATGCAGTAGTTCCAACAAAAACTCTCCTGAACGGCACTGTGCCGAAAACTTCGCTACAGATCACCCTTGTCTTGCTTGTGCTTCTGGTAGACGCCGGTTTTGCAGCCAGGAAGCGGACAGCAGCAACTTCCAACTAGTTTTAGAGTACTCAAACAACACAGTAAAACAGCATGCATCTTTTGCAGAACAGGAAAAACTCGACCGTCACAGGATTCGAACCTGCAATCTTCGGATCCGAAGTCCGACGCCTTATCCATTAGGCCACACGGTCACTGGCGCAATATAAGTCTCCACACACACCTCATTTTCGACATTTGTACACTTGGCAGAATGAATTTCCCATCTTTGACGCAGTTCTCCATCTCAAATTTCAGTACTAAAAGTACGACGCTACTTCTTGCTGTGTCCCATCGCAAGTTACATTCAAGCCCTTATGACGCTGATCAAACAAGAGAAGGCAAATCAGCTTCAATCGCTTAGTGCCATCTCAGTCGCTTGCAGAAGGTACCTCACCCTATGTGATACAATGGCGAGTTGTCGCTATTACCAAAGCGGCGGCGGCGCCGCCGACGACGACGACGACGACGACGACGACAATCGCGAGGGTCTTTATCAGGGGTAGAAAATACATCACAAGAACTAAGTATTTCACGTCGGCATTCTCCGGAGACTGCCAAAAGCAGCAGTTTCTGGTGCCCACTTTAATAGCACCATTCACACTATTCATTTGCGAGAGCATTTCTTAAATACCGCACCCATTCATAATTTTTTTATCCTTGACCGCTTTTTTCGAAAGGGCCACGGTGGGAGGGGCTGTTACAAAATTCATTTGCCTCCTGTGAGGATCGAACTGACGACCTCTGGTTTACTAGACCAGCGCTCTGCCACTGAGCTAAGGAGGCGCCTCCTAGCGCACTTTTCGGGTACTTTGTTCTTACAGACTAGTGAATCGGAGCCCTTCAGCTCGAAACGCACCGCATGAGCGACCATTATTTGCATTTAGTTAGCACAGCTGCTGCTTTCTTACACATCTCACACTATATCGATGTACAACTAAAATTCCAAAACAACACATTTATTTCATTTCAGAGTCACTTTCAGCTTCAAATACCGTTCCTCTGATATTCATACGAAGCTAAGCATCGTCGTAACCCGTTACGTTCATTACGCAAGGCTCACGAGAGGGGCGCATGTTGGATCCGCGTAGACACAAAATTTTGCGCCGCCCAGCGTGGGGCTCGAACCCACGACCCTGAGATTAAGAGTCTCATGCTCTACCGACTGAGCTAGCCGGGCTGCACCCAACGCGTTACGAGCCATACAATACTGATTTGACCTGCGACCATCTATTGAAGATTCTTTTGACTACAGCTTATTTCCTGCTGCCACAAATCAGCTACAATCCTATTCAATGAAAAATTGTCTCCGAAAGGCATCAAATCTGCTTGAAATGATACGTGGCTATCAGCACCATTATTCAACACACATGCTCGACAGTGCGCAGACGCCTGTGGCGTAGCCCTTGGCTCCTGAATCAGATGCAGTAGTTCCAACAAAAACTCTCCTGAACGGCACTGTGCCGAAAACTTCGCTACAGATCACCCTTGTCTTGCTTGTGCTTCTGGTAGACGCCGGTTTTGCAGCCAGGAAGCGGACAGCAGCAACTTCCAACTAGTTTTAGAGTACTCAAACAACACAGTAAAACAGCATGCATCTTTTGCAGAACAGGAAAAACTCGACCGTGACAGGATTCGAACCTGCAATCTTCGGATCCGAAGTCCGACGCCTTATCCATTAGGCCACACCTTCACTGGCGCAATATACTTCTCCACACACACCTCATTTTCGCCATTTGTACACTTGGCAGAATGAATTTCCCATCTTTGACGCAGTTCTCCATCTCAAATTTCAGTACTAAAAGTACGACGCTACTTCTTGCTGTGTCCCATCGCAAGTTACATTCAAGCCCTTATGACGCTGATCAAACAAGAGAAGGCAAATCAGCTTCAATCGCTTAGTGCCATCTCAGTCGCTTGCAGAAGGTACCTCACCCTATGTGATACAATGGCGAGTTGTCGCTATTACCAAAGCGGCGGCGGCGCCGACGACGACGACGACGACAATCGCGAGGGTCTTTATCAGGGGTAGAAAATACATCACAAGAACTAAGTATTTCACGTCGGCATTCTCCGGAGACTGCCAAAAGCAGCAGTTTCTGGTGCCCACTTTAATAGCACCATTCACACTATTCATTTGCGAGAGCATTTCTTAAATACCGCACCCATTCATAATTTTTTTATCCTTGACCGCTTTTTTCGAAAGGGCCACGGTGGGAGGGGCTGTTACAAAATTCATTTGCCTCCTGTGAGGATCGAACTGACGACCTCTGGTTTACTAGACCAGCGCTCTGCCACTGAGCTAAGGAGGCGCCTCCTAGCGCACTTTTCGGGTACTTTGTTCTTACAGACTAGTGAATCGGAGCCCTTCAGCTCGAAACGCACCGCATGAGCGACCATTATTTGCATTTAGTTAGCACAGCTGCTGCTTTCTTACACATCTCACACTATATCGATGTACAACTAAAATTCCAAAACAACACATTTATTTCATTTCAGAGTCACTTTCAGCTTCAAATACCGTTCCTCTGATATTCATACGAAGCTAGGCATCGTCGTAACCCGTTACGTTCATTACGCAAGGCTCACGAGAGGGGCGCATGTTGGATCCGCGTAGACACAAAATTTTGCGCCGCCCAGCGTGGGGCTCGAACCCACGACCCTGAGATTAAGAGTCTCATGCTCTACCGACTGAGCTAGCCGGGCTGCACGCAACGCGTTACGAGCCATACAATACTGATTTGACCTGCGACCATCTATTGAAGATTCTTTTGACTACAGCTTATTTCCTGCTGCCACAAATCAGCTACAATCCTATTCAATGAAAAATTGTCTCCGAAAGGCATCAAATCTGCTTGAAATGATACGTGGCTATCAGCACCATTATTCAACACACATGCTCGACAGTGCGCAGACGCCTGTGGCGTAGCCCTTGGCTCCTGAATCAGATGCAGTAGTTCCAACAAAAACTCTCCTGAACGGCACTGTGCCGAAAACTTCGCTACAGATCACCCTTGTCTTGCTTGTGCTTCTGGTAGACGCCGGTTTTGCAGCCAGGAAGCGGACAGCAGCAACTTCCAACTAGTTTTAGAGTACTCAAACAACACAGTAAAACAGCATGCATCTTTTGCAGAACAGGAAAAACTCGACCGTGACAGGATTCGAACCTGCAATCTTCGGATCCGAAGTCCGACGCCTTATCCATTAGGCCACACCTTCACTGGCGCAATATACTTCTCCACACACACCTCATTTTCGCCATTTGTACACTTGGCAGAATGAATTTCCCATCTTTGACGCAGTTCTCCATCTCAAATTTCAGTACTAAAAGTACGACGCTACTTCTTGCTGTGTCCCATCGCAAGTTACATTCAAGCCCTTATGACGCTGATCAAACAAGAGAAGGCAAATCAGCTTCAATCGCTTAGTGCCATCTCAGTCGCTTGCAGAAGGTGCCTCACCCTATGTGATACAATGGCGAGTTGTCGCTATTACCAAAGCGGCGGCGGCGCCGACGACGACGACGACGACAATCGCGAGGGTCTTTATCAGGGGTAGAAAATACATCACAAGAACTAAGTATTTCACGTCGGCATTCTCCGGAGACTGCCAAAAGCAGCAGTTTCTGGTGCCCACTTTAATAGCACCATTCACACTATTCATTTGCGAGAGCATTTCTTAAATACCGCACCCATTCATAATTTTTTTATCCTTGACCACTTTCTTCGAAAGGGCCACGGTGGGAGGGGCTGTTACAAAATTCATTTGCCTCCTGTGAGGATCGAACTGACGACCTCTGGTTTACTAAACCAGCGCTCTGCCACTGAGCTAAGGAGGCGCCTCCTAGCGCACTTTTCGGGTACTTTGTTCTTACAGACTAGTGAATCGGAGCCCTTCAGCTCGAAACGCACCGCATGAGCGACCATTATTTGCATTTAGTTAGCACAGCTGCTGCTTTCCTACACATCTCACACTATATCGATGTACAACTAAAATTCCAAAACAACACATTTATTTCATTTCAGAGTCACTTTCAGCTTCAAATACCGTTCCTCTGATATTCATACGAAGCTAGGCATCGTCGTAACCCGTTACGTTCATTACGCAAGGCTCACGAGAGGGGCGCATGTTGGATCCGCGTAGACACAAAATTTTGCGCCGCCCAGCGTGGGGCTCGAACCCACGACCCTGAGATTAAGAGTCTCATGCTCTACCGACTGAGCTAGCCAGGCTGCACGAAACGCGTTACGAGCCATACAATACTGATTTGACCTGCGACCATCTATTGAAGATTCTTTTGACTACAGCTTATTTCCTGCTGCCACAAATCAGCTACAATCCTATTCAATGAAAAATTGTCTCCGAAAGGCATCAAATCTGCTTGAAATGATACGTGGCTATCAGCACCATTATTCAACACACATGCTCGACAGTGCGCAGACGCCTGTGGCGTAGCCCTTGGCTCCTGAATCAGATGCAGTAGTTCCAACAAAAACTCTCCTGAACGGCACTGTGCCGAAAACTTCGCTACAGATCACCCTTGTCTTGCTTGTGCTTCTGGTAGACGCCGGTTTTGCAGCCAGGAAGCGGACAGCAGCAACTTCCAACTAGTTTTAGAGTACTCAAACAACACAGTAAAACAGCATGCATCTTTTGCAGAACAGGAAAAACTCGACCGTGACAGGATTCGAACCTGCAATCTTCGGATCCGAAGTCCGACGCCTTATCCATTAGGCCACACGGTCACTGGCGCAATATAAGTCTCCACACACACCTCATTTTCGACATTTGTACACTTGGCAGAATGAATTTCCCATCTTTGACGCAGTTCTCCATCTCAAATTTCAGTACTAAAAGTACGACGCTACTTCTTGCTGTGTCCCATCGCAAGTTACATTCAAGCCCTTATGACGCTGATCAAACAAGAGAAGGCAAATCAGCTTCAATCGCTTAGTGCCATCTCAGTCGCTTGCAGAAGGTACCTCACCCTATGTGATACAATGGCGAGTTGTCGCTATTACCAAAGCGGCGGCGGCGCCGCCGACGACGACGACGACGACGACGACAATCGCGAGGGTCTTTATCAGGGGTAGAAAATACATCACAAGAACTAAGTATTTCACGTCGGCATTCTCCGGAGACTGCCAAAAGCAGCAGTTTCTGGTGCCCACTTTAATAGCACCATTCACACTATTCATTTGCGAGAGCATTTCTTAAATACCGCACCCATTCATAATTTTTTTATCCTTGACCGCTTTTTTCGAAAGGGCCACGGTGGGAGGGGCTGTTACAAAATTCATTTGCCTCCTGTGAGGATCGAACTGACGACCTCTGGTTTACTAGACCAGCGCTCTGCCACTGAGCTAAGGAGGCGCCTCCTAGCGCACTTTTCGGGTACTTTGTTCTTACAGACTAGTGAATCGGAGCCCTTCAGCTCGAAACGCACCGCATGAGCGACCATTATTTGCATTTAGTTAGCACAGCTGCTGCTTTCTTACACATCTCACACTATATCGATGTACAACTAAAATTCCAAAACAACACATTTATTTCATTTCAGAGTCACTTTCAGCTTCAAATACCGTTCCTCTGATATTCATACGAAGCTAAGCATCGTCGTAACCCGTTACGTTCATTACGCAAGGCTCACGAGAGGGGCGCATGTTGGATCCGCGTAGACACAAAATTTTGCGCCGCCCAGCGTGGGGCTCGAACCCACGACCCTGAGATTAAGAGTCTCATGCTCTACCGACTGAGCTAGCCGGGCTGCACGCAACGCGTTACGAGCCATACAATACTGATTTGACCTGCGACCATCTATTGAAGATTCTTTTGACTACAGCTTATTTCCTGCTGCCACAAATCAGCTACAATCCTATTCAATGAAAAATTGTCTCCGAAAGGCATCAAATCTGCTTGAAATGATACGTGGCTATCAGCACCATTATTCAACACACATGCTCGACAGTGCGCAGACGCCTGTGGCGTAGCCCTTGGCTCCTGAATCAGATGCAGTAGTTCCAACAAAAACTCTCCTGAACGGCACTGTGCCGAAAACTTCGCTACAGATCACCCTTGTCTTGCTTGTGCTTCTGGTAGACGCCGGTTTTGCAGCCAGGAAGCGGACAGCAGCAACTTCCAACTAGTTTTAGAGTACTCAAACAACACAGTAAAACAGCATGCATCTTTTGCAGAACAGGAAAAACTCGACCGTGACAGGATTCGAACCTGCAATCTTCGGATCCGAAGTCCGACGCCTTATCCATTAGGCCACACCTTCACTGGCGCAATATACTTCTCCACACACACCTCATTTTCGCCATTTGTACACTTGGCAGAATGAATTTCCCATCTTTGACGCAGTTCTCCATCTCAAATTTCAGTACTAAAAGTACGACGCTACTTCTTGCTGTGTCCCATCGCAAGTTACATTCAAGCCCTTATGACGCTGATCAAACAAGAGAAGGCAAATCAGCTTCAATCGCTTAGTGCCATCTCAGTCGCTTGCAGAAGGTACCTCACCCTATGTGATACAATGGCGAGTTGTCGCTATTACCAAAGCGGCGGCGGCGCCGACGACGACGACGACGACAATCGCGAGGGTCTTTATCAGGGGTAGAAAATACATCACAAGAACTAAGTATTTCACGTCGGCATTCTCCGGAGACTGCCAAAAGCAGCAGTTTCTGGTGCCCACTTTAATAGCACCATTCACACTATTCATTTGCGAGAGCATTTCTTAAATACCGCACCCATTCATAATTTTTTTATCCTTGACCGCTTTTTTCGAAAGGGCCACGGTGGGAGGGGCTGTTACAAAATTCATTTGCCTCCTGTGAGGATCGAACTGACGACCTCTGGTTTACTAGACCAGCGCTCTGCCACTGAGCTAAGGAGGCGCCTCCTAGCGCACTTTTCGGGTACTTTGTTCTTACAGACTAGTGAATCGGAGCCCTTCAGCTCGAAACGCACCGCATGAGCGACCATTATTTGCATTTAGTTAGCACAGCTGCTGCTTTCTTACACATCTCACACTATATCGATGTACAACTAAAATTCCAAAACAACACATTTATTTCATTTCAGAGTCACTTTCAGCTTCAAATACCGTTCCTCTGATATTCATACGAAGCTAGGCATCGTCGTAACCCGTTACGTTCATTACGCAAGGCTCACGAGAGGGGCGCATGTTGGATCCGCGTAGACACAAAATTTTGCGCCGCCCAGCGTGGGGCTCGAACCCACGACCCTGAGATTAAGAGTCTCATGCTCTACCGACTGAGCTAGCCGGGCTGCACGCAACGCGTTACGAGCCATACAATACTGATTTGACCTGCGACCATCTATTGAAGATTCTTTTGACTACAGCTTATTTCCTGCTGCCACAAATCAGCTACAATCCTATTCAATGAAAAATTGTCTCCGAAAGGCATCAAATCTGCTTGAAATGATACGTGGCTATCAGCACCATTATTCAACACACATGCTCGACAGTGCGCAGACGCCTGTGGCGTAGCCCTTGGCTCCTGAATCAGATGCAGTAGTTCCAACAAAAACTCTCCTGAACGGCACTGTGCCGAAAACTTCGCTACAGATCACCCTTGTCTTGCTTGTGCTTCTGGTAGACGCCGGTTTTGCAGCCAGGAAGCGGACAGCAGCAACTTCCAACTAGTTTTAGAGTACTCAAACAACACAGTAAAACAGCATGCATCTTTTGCAGAACAGGAAAAACTCGACCGTGACAGGATTCGAACCTGCAATCTTCGGATCCGAAGTCCGACGCCTTATCCATTAGGCCACACCTTCACTGGCGCAATATACTTCTCCACACACACCTCATTTTCGCCATTTGTACACTTGGCAGAATGAATTTCCCATCTTTGACGCAGTTCTCCATCTCAAATTTCAGTACTAAAAGTACGACGCTACTTCTTGCTGTGTCCCATCGCAAGTTACATTCAAGCCCTTATGACGCTGATCAAACAAGAGAAGGCAAATCAGCTTCAATCGCTTAGTGCCATCTCAGTCGCTTGCAGAAGGTGCCTCACCCTATGTGATACAATGGCGAGTTGTCGCTATTACCAAAGCGACGACGACGACGACGACGACGACGACGACAATCGCGAGGGTCTTTATCAGGGGTAGAAAATACATCACAAGAACTAAGTATTTCACGTCGGCATTCTCCGGAGACTGCCAAAAGCAGCAGTTTCTGGTGCCCACTTTAATAGCACCATTCACACTATTCATTTGCGAGAGCATTTCTTAAATACCGCACCCATTCATAATTTTTTTATCCTTGACCACTTTTTTCGAAAGGGCCACGGTGGGAGGGGCTGTTACAAAATTCATTTGCCTCCTGTGAGGATCGAACTGACGACCTCTGGTTTACTAAACCAGCGCTCTGCCACTGAGCTAAGGAGGCGCCTCCTAGCGCACTTTTCGGGTACTTTGTTCTTACAGACTAGTGAATCGGAGCCCTTCAGCTCGAAACGCACCGCATGAGCGACCATTATTTGCATTTAGTTAGCACAGCTGCTGCTTTCCTACACATCTCACACTATATCTATGTACAACTAAAATTCCAAAACAACACATTTATTTCATTTCAGAGTCACTTTCAGCTTCAAATACCGTTCCTCTGATATTCATACGAAGCTAGGCATCGTCGTAACCCGTTACGTTCATTACGCAAGGCTCACGAGAGGGGCGCATGTTGGATCCGCGTAGACACAAAATTTTGCGCCGCCCAGCGTGGGGCTCGAACCCACGACCCTGAGATTAAGAGTCTCATGCTCTACCGACTGAGCTAGCCGGGCTGCACGCAACGCGTTACGAGCCATACAATACTGATTTGACCTGCGACCATCTATTGAAGATTCTTTTGACTACAGCTTATTTGCTGCTGCCACAAATCAGCTACAATCCTATTCAATGAAAAATTGTCTCCGAAAGGCATCAAATCTGCTTGAAATGATACGTGGCTATCAGCACCATTATTCAACACACATGCTCGACAGTGCGCAGACGCCTGTGGCGTAGCCCTTGGCTCCTGAATCAGATGCAGTAGTTCCAACAAAAACTCTCCTGAACGGCACTGTGCCGAAAACTTCGCTACAGATCACCCTTGTCTTGCTTGTGCTTCTGGTAGACGCCGGTTTTGCAGCCAGGAAGCGGACAGCAGCAACTTCCAACTAGTTTTAGAGTACTCAAACAACACAGTAAAACAGCATGCATCTTTTGCAGAACAGGAAAAACTCGACCGTCACAGGATTCGAACCTGCAATCTTCGGATCCGAAGTCCGACGCCTTATCCATTAGGCCACACGGTCACTGGCGCAATATACTTCTCCACACACACCTCATTTTCGACATTTGTACACTTGGCAGAATGAATTTCCCATCTTTGACGCAGTTCTCCATCTCAAATTTCAGTACTAAAAGTACGACGCTACTTCTTGCTGTGTCCCATCGCAAGTTACATTCAAGCCCTTATGACGCTGATCAAACAAGAGAAGGCAAATCAGCTTCAATCGCTTAGTGCCATCTCAGTCGCTTGCAGAAGGTACCTCACCCTATGTGATACAATGGCGAGTTGTCGCTATTACCAAAGCGGCGGCGGCGCCGACGACGACGACGACGACGACAATCGCGAGGGTCTTTATCAGGGGTAGAAAATACATCACAAGAACTAAGTATTTCACGTCGGCATTCTCCGGAGACTGCCAAAAGCAGCAGTTTCTGGTGCCCACTTTAATAGCACCATTCACACTATTCATTTGCGAGAGCATTTCTTAAATACCGCACCCATTCATAATTTTTTTATCCTTGACCGCTTTTTTCGAAAGGGCCACGGTGGGAGGGGCTGTTACAAAATTCATTTGCCTCCTGTGAGGATCGAACTGACGACCTCTGGTTTACTAGACCAGCGCTCTGCCACTGAGCTAAGGAGGCGCCTCCTAGCGCACTTTTCGGGTACTTTGTTCTTACAGACTAGTGAATCGGAGCCCTTCAGCTCGAAACGCACCGCATGAGCGACCATTATTTGCATTTAGTTAGCACAGCTGCTGCTTTCTTACACATCTCACACTATATCGATGTACAACTAAAATTCCAAAACAACACATTTATTTCATTTCAGAGTCACTTTCAGCTTCAAATACCGTTCCTCTGATATTCATACGAAGCTAGGCATCGTCGTAACCCGTTACGTTCATTACGCAAGGCTCACGAGAGGGGCGCATGTTGGATCCGCGTAGACACAAAATTTTGCGCCGCCCAGCGTGGGGCTCGAACCCACGACCCTGAGATTAAGAGTCTCATGCTCTACCGACTGAGCTAGCCGGGCTGCACGCAACGCGTTACGAGCCATACAATACTGATTTGACCTGCGACCATCTATTGAAGATTCTTTTGACTACAGCTTATTTCCTGCTGCCACAAATCAGCTACAATCCTATTCAATGAAAAATTGTCTCCGAAAGGCATCAAATCTGCTTGAAATGATACGTGGCTATCAGCACCATTATTCAACACACATGCTCGACAGTGCGCAGACGCCTGTGGCGTAGCCCTTGGCTCCTGAATCAGATGCAGTAGTTCCAACAAAAACTCTCCTGAACGGCACTGTGCCGAAAACTTCGCTACAGATCACCCTTGTCTTGCTTGTGCTTCTGGTAGACGCCGGTTTTGCAGCCAGGAAGCGGACAGCAGCAACTTCCAACTAGTTTTAGAGTACTCAAACAACACAGTAAAACAGCATGCATCTTTTGCAGAACAGGAAAAACTCGACCGTGACAGGATTCGAACCTGCAATATTCGGATCCGAAGTCCGACGCCTTATCCATTAGGCCACACCTTAACTGGCGCAATATACTTCTCCACACACACCTCATTTTCGCCATTTGTACACTTGGCAGAATGAATTTCCCATCTTTGACGCAGTTCTCCATCTCAAATTTCAGTACTAAAAGTACGACGCTACTTCTTGCTGTGTCCCATCGCAAGTTACATTCAAGCCCTTATGACGCTGATCAAACAAGAGAAGGCAAATCAGCTTCAATCGCTTAGTGCCATCTCAGTCGCTTGCAGAAGGTGCCTCACCCTATGTGATACAATGGCGAGTTGTCGCTATTACCAAAGCGACGACGACGACGACGACGACGACGACAATCGCGAGGGTCTTTATCAGGGGTAGAAAATACATCACAAGAACTAAGTATTTCACGTCGGCATTCTCCGGAGACTGCCAAAAGCAGCAGTTTCTGGTGCCCACTTTAATAGCACCATTCACACTATTCATTTGCGAGAGCATTTCTTAAATACCGCACCCATTCATAATATTTTATCCTTGACCACTTTCTTCGAAAGGGCCACGGTGGGAGGGGCTGTTACAAAATTCATTTGCCTCCTGTGAGGATCGAACTGACGACCTCTGGTTTACTAAACCAGCGCTCTGCCACTGAGCTAAGGAGGCGCCTCCTAGCGCACTTTTCGGGTACTTTGTTCTTACAGACTAGTGAATCGGAGCCCTTCAGCTCGAAACGCACCGCATGAGCGACCATTATTTGCATTTAGTTAGCACAGCTGCTGCTTTCCTACACATCTCACACTATATCGATGTACAACTAAAATTCCAAAACAACACATTTATTTCATTTCAGAGTCACTTTCAGCTTCAAATACCGTTCCTCTGATATTCATACGAAGCTAGGCATCGTCGTAACCCGTTACGTTCATTACGCAAGGCTCACGAGAGGGGCGCATGTTGGATCCGCGTAGACACAAAATTTTGCGCCGCCCAGCGTGGGGCTCGAACCCACGACCCTGAGATTAAGAGTCTCATGCTCTACCGACTGAGCTAGCCGGGCTGCACGCAACGCGTTACGAGCCATACAATACTGAATTGACCTGCGACCATCTATTGAAGATTCTTTTGACTACAGCTTATTTCCTGCTGCCACAAATCAGCTACAATCCTATTCAATGAAAAATTGTCTCCGAAAGGCATCAAATCTGCTTGAAATGATACGTGGCTATCAGCACCATTATTCAACACACATGCTCGACAGTGCGCAGACGCCTGTGGCGTAGCCCTTGGCTCCTGAATCAGATGCAGTAGTTCCAACAAAAACTCTCCTGAACGGCACTGTGCCGAAAACTTCGCTACAGATCACCCTTGTCTTGCTTGTGCTTCTCGTAGACGCCGGTTTTGCAGCCAGGAAGCGGACAGCAGCAACTTCCAACTAGTTTTAGAGTACTCAAACAACACAGTAAAACAGCATGCATCTTTTGCAGAACAGGAAAAACTCGACCGTGACAGGATTCGAACCTGCAATCTTCGGATCCGAAGTCCGACGCCTTATCCATTAGGCCACACGGTCACTGGCGCAATATACTTCTCCACACACACCTCATTTTCGACATTTGTACACTTGGCAGAATGAATTTCCCATCTTTGACGCAGTTCTCCATCTCAAATTTCAGTACTAAAAGTACGACGCTACTTCTTGCTGTGTCCCATCGCAAGTTACATTCAAGCCCTTATGACGCTGATCAAACAAGAGAAGGCAAATCAGCTTCAATCGCTTAGTGCCATCTCAGTCGCTTGCAGAAGGTACCTCACCCTATGTGATACAATGGCGAGTTGTCGCTATTACCAAAGCGGCGGCGGCGCCGACGACGACGACGACGACGACAATCGCGAGGGTCTTTATCAGGGGTAGAAAATACATCACAAGAACTAAGTATTTCACGTCGGCATTCTCCGGAGACTGCCAAAAGCAGCAGTTTCTGGTGCCCACTTTAATAGCACCATTCACACTATTCATTTGCGAGAGCATTTCTTAAATACCGCACCCATTCATAATTTTTTTATCCTTGACCGCTTTTTTCGAAAGGGCCACGGTGGGAGGGGCTGTTACAAAATTCATTTGCCTCCTGTGAGGATCGAACTGACGACCTCTGGTTTACTAGACCAGCGCTCTGCCACTGAGCTAAGGAGGCGCCTCCTAGCGCACTTTTCGGGTACTTTGTTCTTACAGACTAGTGAATCGGAGCCCTTCAGCTCGAAACGCACCGCATGAGCGACCATTATTTGCATTTAGTTAGCACAGCTGCTGCTTTCTTACACATCTCACACTATATCGATGTACAACTAAAATTCCAAAACAACACATTTATTTCATTTCAGAGTCACTTTCAGCTTCAAATACCGTTCCTCTGATATTCATACGAAGCTAGGCATCGTCGTAACCCGTTACGTTCATTACGCAAGGCTCACGAGAGGGGCGCATGTTGGATCCGCGTAGACACAAAATTTTGCGCCGCCCAGCGTGGGGCTCGAACCCACGACCCTGAGATTAAGAGTCTCATGCTCTACCGACTGAGCTAGCCGGGCTGCACGCAACGCGTTACGAGCCATACAATACTGATTTGACCTGCGACCATCTATTGAAGATTCTTTTGACTACAGCTTATTTCCTGCTGCCACAAATCAGCTACAATCCTATTCAATGAAAAATTGTCTCCGAAAGGCATCAAATCTGCTTGAAATGATACGTGGCTATCAGCACCATTATTCAACACACATGCTCGACAGTGCGCAGACGCCTGTGGCGTAGCCCTTGGCTCCTGAATCAGATGCAGTAGTTCCAACAAAAACTCTCCTGAACGGCACTGTGCCGAAAACTTCGCTACAGATCACCCTTGTCTTGCTTGTGCTTCTGGTAGACGCCGGTTTTGCAGCCAGGAAGCGGACAGCAGCAACTTCCAACTAGTTTTAGAGTACTCAAACAACACAGTAAAACAGCATGCATCTTTTGCAGAACAGGAAAAACTCGACCGTGACAGGATTCGAACCTGCAATATTCGGATCCGAAGTCCGACGCCTTATCCATTAGGCCACACCTTAACTGGCGCAATATACTTCTCCACACACACCTCATTTTCGCCATTTGTACACTTGGCAGAATGAATTTCCCATCTTTGACGCAGTTCTCCATCTCAAATTTCAGTACTAAAAGTACGACGCTACTTCTTGCTGTGTCCCATCGCAAGTTACATTCAAGCCCTTATGACGCTGATCAAACAAGAGAAGGCAAATCAGCTTCAATCGCTTAGTGCCATCTCAGTCGCTTGCAGAAGGTGCCTCACCCTATGTGATACAATGGCGAGTTGTCGCTATTACCAAAGCGACGACGACGACGACGACGACGACGACAATCGCGAGGGTCTTTATCAGGGGTAGAAAATACATCACAAGAACTAAGTATTTCACGTCGGCATTCTCCGGAGACTGCCAAAAGCAGCAGTTTCTGGTGCCCACTTTAATAGCACCATTCACACTATTCATTTGCGAGAGCATTTCTTAAATACCGCACCCATTCATAATATTTTATCCTTGACCACTTTCTTCGAAAGGGCCACGGTGGGAGGGGCTGTTACAAAATTCATTTGCCTCCTGTGAGGATCGAACTGACGA
Source organism: Schistocerca cancellata (assembly GCF_023864275.1). Taxonomy (NCBI): domain Eukaryota; kingdom Metazoa; phylum Arthropoda; class Insecta; order Orthoptera; family Acrididae; genus Schistocerca; species Schistocerca cancellata. The sequence goes on from NW_026047108.1 coordinate 730,709, forward strand.
CCTCTGGTTTACTAAACCAGCGCTCTGCCACTGAGCTAAGGAGGCGCCTCCTAGCGCACTTTTCGGGTACTTTGTTCTTACAGACTAGTGAATCGGAGCCCTTCAGCTCGAAACGCACCGCATGAGCGACCATTATTTGCATTTAGTTAGCACAGCTGCTGCTTTCCTACACATCTCACACTATATCGATGTACAACTAAAATTCCAAAACAACACATTTATTTCATTTCAGAGTCACTTTCAGCTTCAAATACCGTTCCTCTGATATTCATACGAAGCTAGGCATCGTCGTAACCCGTTACGTTCATTACGCAAGGCTCACGAGAGGGGCGCATGTTGGATCCGCGTAGACACAAAATTTTGCGCCGCCCAGCGTGGGGCTCGAACCCACGACCCTGAGATTAAGAGTCTCATGCTCTACCGACTGAGCTAGCCGGGCTGCACGCAACGCGTTACGAGCCATACAATACTGAATTGACCTGCGACCATCTATTGAAGATTCTTTTGACTACAGCTTATTTCCTGCTGCCACAAATCAGCTACAATCCTATTCAATGAAAAATTGTCTCCGAAAGGCATCAAATCTGCTTGAAATGATACGTGGCTATCAGCACCATTATTCAACACACATGCTCGACAGTGCGCAGACGCCTGTGGCGTAGCCCTTGGCTCCTGAATCAGATGCAGTAGTTCCAACAAAAACTCTCCTGAACGGCACTGTGCCGAAAACTTCGCTACAGATCACCCTTGTCTTGCTTGTGCTTCTCGTAGACGCCGGTTTTGCAGCCAGGAAGCGGACAGCAGCAACTTCCAACTAGTTTTAGAGTACTCAAACAACACAGTAAAACAGCATGCATCTTTTGCAGAACAGGAAAAACTCGACCGTGACAGGATTCGAACCTGCAATCTTCGGATCCGAAGTCCGACGCCTTATCCATTAGGCCACACGGTCACTGGCGCAATATACTTCTCCACACACACCTCATTTTCGACATTTGTACACTTGGCAGAATGAATTTCCCATCTTTGACGCAGTTCTCCATCTCAAATTTCAGTACTAAAAGTACGACGCTACTTCTTGCTGTGTCCCATCGCAAGTTACATTCAAGCCCTTATGACGCTGATCAAACAAGAGAAGGCAAATCAGCTTCAATCGCTTAGTGCCATCTCAGTCGCTTGCAGAAGGTGCCTCACCCTATGTGATACAATGGCGAGTTGTCGCTATTACCAAAGCGACGACGACGACGACGACGACGACGACAATCGCGAGGGTCTTTATCAGGGGTAGAAAATACATCACAAGAACTAAGTATTTCACGTCGGCATTCACCGGAGACTGCCAAAAGCAGCAGTTTCTGGTGCCCACTTTAATAGCACCATTCACACTATTCATTTGCGAGAGCATTTCTTAAATACCGCACCCATTCATAATTTTTTTATCCTTGACCACTTTTTTCGAAAGGGCCACGGTGGGAGGGGCTGTTACAAAATTCATTTGCCTCCTGTGAGGATCGAACTGACGACCTCTGGTTTACTAATCCAGCGCTCTGCCACTGAGCTAAGGAGGCGCCTCCTAGCGCACTTTTCGGGTACTTTGTTCTTACAGACTAGTGAATCGGAGCCCTTCAGCTCGAAACGCACCGCATGAGCGACCATTATTTGCATTTAGTTAGCACAGCTGCTGCTTTCCTACACATCTCACACTATATCGATGTACAACTAAAATTCCAAAACAACACATTTATTTCATTTCAGAGTCACTTTCAGCTTCAAATACCGTTCCTCTGATATTCATACGAAGCTAGGCATCGTCGTAACCCGTTACGTTCATTACGCAAGGCTCACGAGAGGGGCGCATGTTGGATCCGCGTAGACACAAAATTTTGCGCCGCCCAGCGTGGGGCTCGAACCCACGACCCTGAGATTAAGAGTCTCATGCTCTACCGACTGAGCTAGCCGGGCTGCACGCAACGCGTTACGAGCCATACAATACTGATTTGACCTGCGACCATCTATTGAAGATTCTTTTGACTACAGCTTATTTCCTGCTGCCACAAATCAGCTACAATCCTATTCAATGAAAAATTGTCTCCGAAAGGCATCAAATCTGCTTGAAATGATACGTGGCTATCAGCACCATTATTCAACACACATGCTCGACAGTGCGCAGACGCCTGTGGCGTAGCCCTTGGCTCCTGAATCAGATGCAGTAGTTCCAACAAAAACTCTCCTGAACGGCACTGTGCCGAAAACTTCGCTACAGATCACCCTTGTCTTGCTTGTGCTTCTGGTAGACGCCGGTTTTGCAGCCAGGAAGCGGACAGCAGCAACTTCCAACTAGTTTTAGAGTACTCAAACAACACAGTAAAACAGCATGCATCTTTTGCAGAACAGGAAAAACTCGACCGTGACAGGATTCGAACCTGCAATCTTCGGATCCGAAGTCCGACGCCTTATCCATTAGGCCACACCTTCACTGGCGCAATATACTTCTCCACACACACCTCATTTTCGACATTTGTACACTTGGCAGAATGAATTTCCCATCTTTGACGCAGTTCTCCATCTCAAATTTCAGTACTAAAAGTACGACGCTACTTCTTGCTGTGTCCCATCGCAAGTTACATTCAAGCCCTTATGACGCTGATCAAACAAGAGAAGGCAAATCAGCTTCAATCGCTTAGTGCCATCTCAGTCGCTTGCAGAAGGTGCCTCACCCTATGTGATACAATGGCGAGTTGTCGCTATTACCAAAGCGACGACGACGACGACGACGACGACGACAATCGCGAGGGTCTTTATCAGGGGTAGAAAATACATCACAAGAACTAAGTATTTCACGTCGGCATTCTCCGGAGACTGCCAAAAGCAGCAGTTTCTGGTGCCCACTTTAATAGCACCATTCACACTATTCATTTGCGAGAGCATTTCTTAAATACCGCACCCATTCATAATTTTTTTATCCTTGACCACTTTTTTCGAAAGGGCCACGGTGGGAGGGGCTGTTACAAAATTCATTTGCCTCCTGTGAGGATCGAACTGACGACCTCTGGTTTACTAAACCAGCGCTCTGCCACTGAGCTAAGGAGGCGCCTCCTAGCGCACTTTTCGGGTACTTTGTTCTTACAGACTAGTGAATCGGAGCCCTTCAGCTCGAAACGCACCGCATGAGCGACCATTATTTGCATTTAGTTAGCACAGCTGCTGCTTTCCTACACATCTCACACTATATCGATGTACAACTAAAATTCCAAAACAACACATTTATTTCATTTCAGAGTCACTTTCAGCTTCAAATACCGTTCCTCTGATATTCATACGAAGCTAGGCATCGTCGTAACCCGTTACGTTCATTACGCAAGGCTCACGAGAGGGGCGCATGTTGGATCCGCGTAGACACAAAATTTTGCGCCGCCCAGCGTGGGGCTCGAACCCACGACCCTGAGATTACGAGTCTCATGCTCTACCGACTGAGCTAGCCGGGCTGCACGCAACGCGTTACGAGCCATACAATACTGATTTGACCTGCGACCATCTATTGAAGATTCTTTTGACTACAGCTTATTTCCTGCTGCCACAAATCAGCTACAATCCTATTCAATGAAAAATTGTCTCCGAAAGGCATCAAATCTGCTTGAAATGATACGTGGCTATCAGCACCATTATTCAACACACATGCTCGACAGTGCGCAGACGCCTGTGGCGTAGCCCTTGGCTCCTGAATCAGATGCAGTAGTTCCAACAAAAACTCTCCTGAACGGCACTGTGCCGAAAACTTCGCTACAGATCACCCTTGTCTTGCTTGTGCTTCTGGTAGACGCCGGTTTTGCAGCCAGGAAGCGGACAGCAGCAACTTCCAACTAGTTTTAGAGTACTCAAACAACACAGTAAAACAGCATGCATCTTTTGCAGAACAGGAAAAACTCGACCGTGACAGGATTCGAACCTGCAATCTTCGGATCCGAAGTCCGACGCCTTATCCATTAGGCCACACGGTCACTGGCGCAATATACTTCTCCACACACACCTCATTTTCGACATTTGTACACTTGGCAGAATGAATTTCCCATCTTTGACGCAGTTCTCCATCTCAAATTTCAGTACTAAAAGTACGACGCTACTTCTTGCTGTGTCCCATCGCAAGTTACATTCAAGCCCTTATGACGCTGATCAAACAAGAGAAGGCAAATCAGCTTCAATCGCTTAGTGCCATCTCAGTCGCTTGCAGAAGGTACCTCACCCTATGTGATACAATGGCGAGTTGTCGCTATTACCAAAGCGGCGGCGGCGCCGACGACGACGACGACGACGACGACGACAATCGCGAGGGTCTTTATCAGGGGTAGAAAATACATCACAAGAACTAAGTATTTCACGTCGGCATTCTCCGGAGACTGCCAAAAGCAGCAGTTTCTGGTGCCCACTTTAATAGCACCATTCACACTATTCATTTGCGAGAGCATTTCTTAAATACCGCACCCATTCATAATTTTTTTATCCTTGACCGCTTTTTTCGAAAGGGCCACGGTGGGAGGGGCTGTTACAAAATTCATTTGCCTCCTGTGAGGATCGAACTGACGACCTCTGGTTTACTAGACCAGCGCTCTGCCACTGAGCTAAGGAGGCGCCACCTAGCGCGCTTTTCGGGTACTTTGTTCTTACAGACTAGTGAATCGGAGCCCTTCAGCTCGAAACGCACCGCATGAGCGACCATTATTTGCATTTAGTTAGCACAGCTGCTGCTTTCCTACACATCTCACACTATATCGATGTACAACTAAAATTCCAAAACAACACATTTATTTCATTTCAGAGTCACTTTCAGCTTCAAATACCGTTCCTCTGATATTCATACGAAGCTAGGCATCGTCGTAACCCGTTACGTTCATTACGCAAGGCTCACGAGAGGGGCGCATGTTGGATCCGCGTAGACACAAAATTTTGCGCCGCCCAGCGTGGGGCTCGAACCCACGACCCTGAGATTAAGAGTCTCATGCTCTACCGACTGAGCTAGCCGGGCTGCACGCAACGCGTTACGAGCCATACAATACTGATTTGACCTGCGACCATCTATTGAAGATTCTTTTGACTACAGCTTATTTCCTGCTGCCACAAATCAGCTACAATCCTATTCAATGAAAAATTGTCTCCGAAAGGCATCAAATCTGCTTGAAATGATACGTGGCTATCAGCACCATTATTCAACACACATGCTCGACAGTGCGCAGACGCCTGTGGCGTAGCCCTTGGCTCCTGAATCAGATGCAGTAGTTCCAACAAAAACTCTCCTGAACGGCACTGTGCCGAAAACTTCGCTACAGATCACCCTTGTCTTGCTTGTGCTTCTGGTAGACGCCGGTTTTGCAGCCAGGAAGCGGACAGCAGCAACTTCCAACTAGTTTTAGAGTACTCAAACAACACATAAAAGAGCATGCATCTTTTGCAGAACAGGAAAAACTCGACCGTGACAGGATTCGAACCTGCAATCTTCGGATCCGAAGTCCGACGCCTTATCCATTAGGCCACACCTTCACTGGCGCAATATACTTCTCCACACACACTTCATTTTCGCCATTTGTACACTTGGCAGAATGAATTTCCCATCTTTGACGCAGTTCTCCATCTCAAATTTCAGTACTAAAAGTACGACGCTACTTCTTGCTGTGTCCCATCGCAAGTTACATTCAAGCCCTTATGACGCTGATCAAACAAGAGAAGGCAAATCAGCTTCAATCGCTTAGTGCCATCTCAGTCGCTTGCAGAAGGTACCTCACCCTATGTGATACAATGGCGAGTTGTCGCTATTACCAAAGCGGCGGCGGCGCCGCCGACGACGACGACGACGACGACGACGACGACGACGACGACGACGACAATCGCGAGGGTCTTTATCAGGGGTAGAAAATACATCACAAGAACTAAGTATTTCACGTCGGCATTCTCCGGAGACTGCCAAAAGCAGCAGTTTCTGGTGCCCACTTTAATAGCACCATTCACACTATTCATTTGCGAGAGCATTTCTTAAATACCGCACCCATTCATAATTTTTTTATCCTTGACCGCTTTTTTGCGAAAGGGCCACGGTGGGAGGGGCTGTTACAAAATTCATTTGCCTCCTGTGAGGATCGAACTGACGACCTCTGGTTTACTAGACCAGCGCTCTGCCACTGAGCTAAGGAGGCGCCTCCAAGCGCACTTTTCGGGTACTTTGTTCTTACAGACTAGTGAATCGGAGCCCTTCAGCTCGAAACGCACCGCATGAGCGACCATTATTTGCATTTAGTTAGCACAGCTGCTTCTTTCCTACACATCTTTCACTATATCGATGTACAACTAAAATTCCAAAACAACACATTTATTTCATTTCAGAGTCACTTTCAGCTTCAAATACCGTTCCTCTGATATTCATACGAAGCTAGGCATCGTCGTAACCCGTTACGTTCATTACGCAAGGCTCACGAGAGGGGCGCATGTTGGATCCGCGTAGACACAAAATTTTGCGCCGCCCAGCGTGGGGCTCGAACCCACGACCCTGAGATTAAGAGTCTCATGCTCTACCGACTGAGCTAGCCGGGCTGCACGCAACGCGTTACGAGCCATACAATACTGATTTGACCTGCGACCATCTATTGAAGATTCTTTTGACTACAGCGTATTTCCTGCTGCCACAAATCAGCTACAATCCTATTCAATGAAAAATTGTCTCCGAAAGGCATCAAATCTGCTTGAAATGATACGTGGCTATCAGCACCATTATTCAACACACATGCTCGACAGTGCGCAGACGCCTGTGGCGTAGCCCTTGGCTCCTGAATCAGATGCGGTAGTTCCAACAAAAACTCTCCTGAACGGCACTGTGCCGAAAACTTCGCTACAGATCACCCTTGTCTTGCTTGTGCTTCTGGTAGACGCCGGTTTTGCAGCCAGGAAGCGGACAGCAGCAACTTCCAACTAGTTTTAGAGTACTCAAACAACACAGTAAAACAGCATGCATCTTTTGCAGAACAGGAAAAACTCGACCGTGACAGGATTCGAACCTGCAATCTTCGGATCCGAAGTCCGACGCCTTATCCATTAGGCCACACGGTCACTGGCGCAATATACTTCTCCACACACACCTCATTTTCGACATTTGTACACTTGGCAGAATGAATTTCCCATCTTTGACGCAGTTCTCCATCTCAAATTTCAGTACTAAAAGTACGACGCTACTTCTTGCTGTGTCCCATCGCAAGTTACATTCAAGCCCTTATGACGCTGATCAAACAAGAGAAGGCAAATCAGCTTCAATCGCTTAGTGCCATCTCAGTCGCTTGCAGAAGGTACCCCACCCTATGTGATACAATGGCGAGTTGTCGCTATTACCAAAGCGGCGGCGGCGCCGACGACGACGACGACGACGACGACGACAATCGCGAGGGTCTTTATCAGGGGTAGAAAATACATCACAAGAACTAAGTATTTCACGTCGGCATTCTCCGGAGACTGCCAAAAGCAGCAGTTTCTGGTGCCCACTTTAATAGCACCATTCACACTATTCATTTGCGAGAGCATTTCTTAAATACCGCACCCATTCATAATTTTTTTATCCTTGACCGCTTTTTTCGAAAGGGCCACGGTGGGAGGGGCTGTTACAAAATTCATTTGCCTCCTGTGAGGATCGAACTGACGACCTCTGGTTTACTAGACCAGCGCTCTGCCACTGAGCTAAGGAGGCGCCTCCTAGCGCACTTTTCGGGTACTTTGTTCTTACAGACTAGTGAATCGGAGCCCTTCAGCTCGAAACGCACCGCATGAGCGACCATTATTTGCATTTAGTTAGCACAGCTGCTGCTTTCTTACACATCTCACACTATATCGATGTACAACTAAAATTCCAAAACAACACATTTATTTCATTTCAGAGTCACTTTCAGCTTCAAATACCGTTCCTCTGATATTCATACGAAGCTAGGCATCGTCGTAACCCGTTACGTTCATTACGCAAGGCTCACGAGAGGGGCGCATGTTGGATCCGCGTAGACACAAAATTTTGCGCCGCCCAGCGTGGGGCTCGAACCCACGACCCTGAGATTAAGAGTCTCATGCTCTACCGACTGAGCTAGCCGGGCTGCACGCAACGCGTTACGAGCCATACAATACTGATTTGACCTGCGACCATCTATTGAAGATTCTTTTGACTACAGCTTATTTCCTGCTGCCACAAATCAGCTACAATCCTATTCAATGAAAAATTGTCTCCGAAAGGCATCAAATCTGCTTGAAATGATACGTGGCTATCAGCACCATTATTCAACACACATGCTCGACAGTGCGCAGACGCCTGTGGCGTAGCCCTTGGCTCCTGAATCAGATGCAGTAGTTCCAACAAAAACTCTCCTGAACGGCACTGTGCCGAAAACTTCGCTACAGATCACCCTTGTCTTGCTTGTGCTTCTGGTAGACGCCGGTTTTGCAGCCAGGAAGCGGACAGCAGCAACTTCCAACTAGTTTTAGAGTACTCAAACAACACAGTAAAACAGCATGCATCTTTTGCAGAACAGGAAAAACTCGACCGTGACAGGATTCGAACCTGCAATCTTCGGATCCGAAGTCCGACGCCTTATCCATTAGGCCACACCTTCACTGGCGCAATATACTTCTCCACACACACCTCATTTTCGCCATTTGTACACTTGGCAGAATGAATTTCCCATCTTTGACGCAGTTCTCCATCTCAAATTTCAGTACTAAAAGTACGACGCTACTTCTTGCTGTGTCCCATCGCAAGTTACATTCAAGCCCTTATGACGCTGATCAAACAAGAGAAGGCAAATCAGCTTCAATCGCTTAGTGCCATCTCAGTCGCTTGCAGAAGGTGCCTCACCCTATGTGATACAATGGCGAGTTGTCGCTATTACCAAAGCGACGACGACGACGACGACGACGACGACAATCGCGAGGGTCTTTATCAGGGGTAGAAAATACATCACAAGAACTAAGTATTTCACGTCGGCATTCTCCGGAGACTGCCAAAAGCAGCAGTTTCTGGTGCCCACTTTAATAGCACCATTCACACTATTCATTTGCGAGAGCATTTCTTAAATACCGCACCCATTCATAATTTTTTTATCCTTGACCACTTTTTTCGAAAGGGCCACGGTGGGAGGGGCTGTTACAAAATTCATTTGCCTCCTGTGAGGATCGAACTGACGACCTCTGGTTTACTAAACCAGCGCTCTGCCACTGAGCTAAGGAGGCGCCTCCTAGCGCACTTTTCGGGTACTTTGTTCTTACAGACTAGTGAATCGGAGCCCTTCAGCTCGAAACGCACCGCATGAGCGACCATTATTTGCATTTAGTTAGCACAGCTGCTGCTTTCCTACACATCTCACACTATATCGATGTACAACTAAAATTCCAAAACAACACATTTATTTCATTTCAGAGTCACTTTCAGCTTCAAATACCGTTCCTCTGATATTCATACGAAGCTAGGCATCGTCGTAACCCGTTACGTTCATTACGCAAGGCTCACGAGAGGGGCGCATGTTGGATCCGCGTAGACACAAAATTTTGCGCCGCCCAGCGTGGGGCTCGAACCCACGACCCTGAGATTAAGAGTCTCATGCTCTACCGACTGAGCTAGCCGGGCTGCACGCAACGCGTTACGAGCCATACAATACTGATTTGACCTGCGACCATCTATTGAAGATTCTTTTGACTACAGCTTATTTCCTGCTGCCACAAATCAGCTACAATCCTATTCAATGAAAAATTGTCTCCGAAAGGCATCAAATCTGCTTGAAATGATACGTGGCTATCAGCACCATTATTCAACACACATGCTCGACAGTGCGCAGACGCCTGTGGCGTAGCCCTTGGCTCCTGAATCAGATGCAGTAGTTCCAACAAAAACTCTCCTGAACGGCACTGTGCCGAAAACTTCGCTACAGATCACCCTTGTCTTGCTTGTGCTTCTGGTAGACGCCGGTTTTGCAGCCAGGAAGCGGACAGCAGCAACTTCCAACTAGTTTTAGAGTACTCAAACAACACATAAAAGAGCATGCATCTTTTGCAGAACAGGAAAAACTCGACCGTGACAGGATTCGAACCTGCAATCTTCGGATCCGAAGTCCGACGCCTTATCCATTAGGCCACACGGTCACTGGCGCAATATACTTCTCCACACACACTTCATTTTCGCCATTTGTACACTTGGCAGAATGAATTTCCCATCTTTGACGCAGTTCTCCATCTCAAATTTCAGTACTAAAAGTACGACGCTACTTCTTGCTGTGTCCCATCGCAAGTTACATTCAAGCCCTTATGACGCTGATCAAACAAGAGAAGGCAAATCAGCTTCAATCGCTTAGTGCCATCTCAGTCGCTTGCAGAAGGTACCTCACCCTATGTGATACAATGGCGAGTTGTCGCTATTACCAAAGCGGCGGCGGCGCCGACGACGACGACGACGACGACGACGACGACGACGACGACGACGACGACAATCGCGAGGGTCTTTATCAGGGGTAGAAAATACATCACAAGAACTAAGTATTTCACGTCGGCATTCTCCGGAGACTGCCAAAAGCAGCAGTTTCTGGTGCCCACTTTAATAGCACCATTCACACTATTCATTTGCGAGAGCATTTCTTAAATACCGCACCCATTCATAATTTTTTTATCCTTGACCGCTTTTTTGCGAAAGGGCCACGGTGGGAGGGGCTGTTACAAAATTCATTTGCCTCCTGTGAGGATCGAACTGACGACCTCTGGTTTACTAGACCAGCGCTCTGCCACTGAGCTAAGGAGGCGCCTCCAAGCGCACTTTTCGGGTACTTTGTTCTTACAGACTAGTGAATCGGAGCCCTTCAGCTCGAAACGCACCGCATGAGCGACCATTATTTGCATTTAGTTAGCACAGCTGCTTCTTTCCTACACATCTTTCACTATATCGATGTACAACTAAAATTCCAAAACAACACATTTATTTCATTTCAGAGTCACTTTCAGCTTCAAATACCGTTCCTCTGATATTCATACGAAGCTAGGCATCGTCGTAACCCGTTACGTTCATTACGCAAGGCTCACGAGAGGGGCGCATGTTGGATCCGCGTAGACACAAAATTTTGCGCCGCCCAGCGTGGGGCTCGAACCCACGACCCTGAGATTAAGAGTCTCATGCTCTACCGACTGAGCTAGCCGGGCTGCACGCAACGCGTTACGAGCCATACAATACTGATTTGACCTGCGACCATCTATTGAAGATTCTTTTGACTACAGCGTATTTCCTGCTGCCACAAATCAGCTACAATCCTATTCAATGAAAAATTGTCTCCGAAAGGCATCAAATCTGCTTGAAGTGATACGTGGCTATCAGCACCATTATTCAACACACATGCTCGACAGTGCGCAGACGCCTGTGGCGTAGCCCTTGGCTCCTGAATCAGATGCGGTAGTTCCAACAAAAACTCTCCTGAACGGCACTGTGCCGAAAACTTCGCTACAGATCACCCTTGTCTTGCTTGTGCTTCTGGTAGACGCCGGTTTTGCAGCCAGGAAGCGGACAGCAGCAACTTCCAACTAGTTTTAGAGTACTCAAACAACACAGTAAAACAGCATGCATCTTTTGCAGAACAGGAAAAACTCGACCGTGACAGGATTCGAACCTGCAATCTTCGGATCCGAAGTCCGACGCCTTATCCATTAGGCCACACGGTCACTGGCGCAATATACTTCTCCACACACACCTCATTTTCGACATTTGTACACTTGGCAGAATGAATTTCCCATCTTTGACGCAGTTCTCCATCTCAAATTTCAGTACTAAAAGTACGACGCTACTTCTTGCTGTGTCCCATCGCAAGTTACATTCAAGCCCTTATGACGCTGATCAAACAAGAGAAGGCAAATCAGCTTCAATCGCTTAGTGCCATCTCAGTCGCTTGCAGAAGGTACCTCACCCTATGTGATACAATGGCGAGTTGTCGCTATTACCAAAGCGGCGGCGGCGCCGACGACGACGACGACGACGACGACGACAATCGCGAGGGTCTTTATCAGGGGTAGAAAATACATCACAAGAACTAAGTATTTCACGTCGGCATTCTCCGGAGACTGCCAAAAGCAGCAGTTTCTGGTGCCCACTTTAATAGCACCATTCACACTATTCATTTGCGAGAGCATTTCTTAAATACCGCACCCATTCATAATTTTTTTATCCTTGACCGCTTTTTTCGAAAGGGCCACGGTGGGAGGGGCTGTTACAAAATTCATTTGCCTCCTGTGAGGATCGAACTGACGACCTCTGGTTTACTAAACCAGCGCTCTGCCACTGAGCTAAGGAGGCGCCTCCTAGGGCACTTTTCGGGTACTTTGTTCTTACAGACTAGTGAATCGGAGCCCTTCAGCTCGAAACGCACCGCATGAGCGACCATTATTTGCATTTAGTTAGCACAGCTGCTGCTTTCCTACACATCTCACACTATATCGATGTACAACTAAAATTCCAAAACAACACATTTATTTCATTTCAGAGTCACTTTCAGCTTCAAATACCGTTCCTCTGATATTCATACGAAGCTAGGCATCGTCGTAACCCGTTACGTTCATTACGCAAGGCTCACGAGAGGGGCGCATGTTGGATCCGCGTAGACACAAAATTTTGCGCCGCCCAGCGTGGGGCTCGAACCCACGACCCTGAGATTAAGAGTCTCATGCTCTACCGACTGAGCTAGCCGGGCTGCACGCAACGCGTTACGAGCCATACAATACTGATTTGACCTGCGACCATCTATTGAAGATTCTTTTGACTACAGCTTATTTCCTGCTGCCACAAATCAGCTACAATCCTATTCAATGAAAAATTGTCTCCGAAAGGCATCAAATCTGCTTGAAATGATACGTGGCTATCAGCACCATTATTCAACACACATGCTCGACAGTGCGCAGACGCCTGTGGCGTAGCCCTTGGCTCCTGAATCAGATGCAGTAGTTCCAACAAAAACTCTCCTGAACGGCACTGTGCCGAAAACTTCGCTACAGATCACCCTTGTCTTGCTTGTGCTTCTGGTAGACGCCGGTTTTGCAGCCAGGAAGCGGACAGCAGCAACTTCCAACTAGTTTTAGAGTACTCAAACAACACAGTAAAACAGCATGCATCTTTTGCAGAACAGGAAAAACTCGACCGTGACAGGATTCGAACCTGCAATCTTCGGATCCGAAGTCCGACGCCTTATCCATTAGGCCACACCTTCACTGGCGCAATATACTTCTCCACACACACCTCATTTTCGACATTTGTACACTTGGCAGAATGAATTTCCCATCTTTGACGCAGTTCTCCATCTCAAATTTCAGTACTAAAAGTACGACGCTACTTCTTGCTGTGTCCCATCGCAAGTTACATTCAAGCCCTTATGACGCTGATCAAACAAGAGAAGGCAAATCAGCTTCAATCGCTTAGTGCCATCTCAGTCGCTTGCAGAAGGTACCTCACCCTATGTGATACAATGGCGAGTTGTCGCTATTACCAAAGCGGCGGCGGCGCCGACGACGACGACGACGACGACGACGACGACGACGACGACAATCGCGAGGGTCTTTATCAGGGGTAGAAAATACATCACAAGAACTAAGTATTTCACGTCGGCATTCTCCGGAGACTGCCAAAAGCAGCAGTTTCTGGTGCCCACTTTAATAGCACCATTCACACTATTCATTTGCGAGAGCATTTCTTAAATACCGCACCCATTCATAATTTTTTTATCCTTGACCACTTTTTTCGAAAGGGCCACGGTGGGAGGGGCTGTTACAAAATTCATTTGCCTCCTGTGAGGATCGAACTGACGACCTCTGGTTTACTAAACCAGCGCTCTGCCACTGAGCTAAGGAGGCGCCTCCTAGCGCACTTTTCGGGTACTTTGTTCTTACAGACTAGTGAATCGGAGCCCTTCAGCTCGAAACGCACCGCATGAGCGACCATTATTTGCATTTAGTTAGCACAGCTGCTGCTTTCCTACACATCTCACACTATATCGATGTACAACTAAAATTCCAAAACAACACATTTATTTCATTTCAGAGTCACTTTCAGCTTCAAATACCGTTCCTCTGATATTCATACGAAGCTAGGCATCGTCGTAACCCGTTACGTTCATTACGCAAGGCTCACGAGAGGGGCGCATGTTGGATCCGCGTAGACACAAAATTTTGCGCCGCCCAGCGTGGGGCTCGAACCCACGACCCTGAGATTAAGAGTCTCATGCTCTACCGACTGAGCTAGCCGGGCTGCACGCAACGCGTTACGAGCCATACAATACTGATTTGACCTGCGACCATCTATTGAAGATTCTTTTGACTACAGCTTATTTCCTGCTGCCACAAATCAGCTACAATCCTATTCAATGAAAAATTGTCTCCGAAAGGCATCAAATCTGCTTGAAATGATACGTGGCTATCAGCACCATTATTCAACACACATGCTCGACAGTGCGCAGACGCCTGTGGCGTAGCCCTTGGCTCCTGAATCAGATGCAGTAGTTCCAACAAAAACTCTCCTGAACGGCACTGTGCCGAAAACTTCGCTACAGATCACCCTTGTCTTGCTTGTGCTTCTGGTAGACGCCGGTTTTGCAGCCAGGAAGCGGACAGCAGCAACTTCCAACTAGTTTTAGAGTACTCAAACAACACATAAAAGAGCATGCATCTTTTGCAGAACAGGAAAAACTCGACCGTGACAGGATTCGAACCTGCAATCTTCGGATCCGAAGTCCGACGCCTTATCCATTAGGCCACACCTTCACTGGCGCAATATACTTCTCCACACACACTTCATTTTCGCCATTTGTACACTTGGCAGAATGAATTTCCCATCTTTGACGCAGTTCTCCATCTCAAATTTCAGTACTAAAAGTACGACGCTACTTCTTGCTGTGTCCCATCGCAAGTTACATTCAAGCCCTTATGACGCTGATCAAACAAGAGAAGGCAAATCAGCTTCAATCGCTTAGTGCCATCTCAGTCGCTTGCAGAAGGTACCTCACCCTATGTGATACAATGGCGAGTTGTCGCTATTACCAAAGCGGCGGCGGCGCCGACGACGACGACGACGACGACGACGACGACGACGACAATCGCGAGGGTCTTTATCAGGGGTAGAAAATACATCACAAGAACTAAGTATTTCACGTCGGCATTCTCCGGAGACTGCCAAAAGCAGCAGTTTCTGGTGCCCACTTTAATAGCACCATTCACACTATTCATTTGCGAGAGCATTTCTTAAATACCGCACCCATTCATAATTTTTTTATCCTTGACCGCTTTTTTGCGAAAGGGCCACGGTGGGAGGGGCTGTTACAAAATTCATTTGCCTCCTGTGAGGATCGAACTGACGACCTCTGGTTTACTAGACTAGCGCTCTGCCACTGAGCTAAGGAGGCGCCTCCAAGCGCACTTTTCGGGTACTTTGTTCTTACAGACTAGTGAATCGGAGCCCTTCAGCTCGAAACGCACCGCATGAGCGACCATTATTTGCATTTAGTTAGCACAGCTGCTGCTTTCCTACACATCTCACACTATATCGATGTACAACTAAAATTCCAAAACAACACATTTATTTCATTTCAGAGTCACTTTCAGCTTCAAATACCGTTCCTCTGATATTCATACGAAGCTAGGCATCGTCGTAACCCGTTACGTTCATTACGCAAGGCTCACGAGAGGGGCGCATGTTGGATCCGCGTAGACACAAAATTTTGCGCCGCCCAGCGTGGGGCTCGAACCCACGACCCTGAGATTAAGAGTCTCATGCTCTACCGACTGAGCTAGCCGGGCTGCACGCAACGCGTTACGAGCCATACAATACTGATTTGACCTGCGACCATCTATTGAAGATTCTTTTGACTACAGCGTATTTCCTGCTGCCACAAATCAGCTACAATCCTATTCAATGAAAAATTGTCTCCGAAAGGCATCAAATCTGCTTGAAATGATACGTGGCTATCAGCACCATTATTCAACACACATGCTCGACAGTGCGCAGACGCCTGTGGCGTAGCCCTTGGCTCCTGAATCAGATGCGGTAGTTCCAACAAAAACTCTCCTGAACGGCACTGTGCCGAAAACTTCGCTACAGATCACCCTTGTCTTGCTTGTGCTTCTGGTAGACGCCGGTTTTGCAGCCAGGAAGCGGACAGCAGCAACTTCCAACTAGTTTTAGAGTACTCAAACAACACAGTAAAACAGCATGCATCTTTTGCAGAACAGGAAAAACTCGACCGTGACAGGATTCGAACCTGCAATCTTCGGATCCGAAGTCCGACGCCTTATCCATTAGGCCACACGGTCACTGGCGCAATATACTTCTCCACACACACCTCATTTTCGACATTTGTACACTTGGCAGAATGAATTTCCCATCTTTGACGCAGTTCTCCATCTCAAATTTCAGTACTAAAAGTACGACGCTACTTCTTGCTGTGTCCCATCGCAAGTTACATTCAAGCCCTTATGACGCTGATCAAACAAGAGAAGGCAAATCAGCTTCAATCGCTTAGTGCCATCTCAGTCGCTTGCAGAAGGTACCTCACCCTATGTGATACAATGGCGAGTTGTCGCTATTACCAAAGCGGCGGCGGCGCCGACGACGACGACGACGACGACGACGACAATCGCGAGGGTCTTTATCA
Organism: Schistocerca cancellata; assembly: GCF_023864275.1. Taxonomy (NCBI): domain Eukaryota; kingdom Metazoa; phylum Arthropoda; class Insecta; order Orthoptera; family Acrididae; genus Schistocerca; species Schistocerca cancellata. The sequence continues at coordinate 747,379 of NW_026047108.1, forward strand.
GGGGTAGAAAATACATCACAAGAACTAAGTATTTCACGTCGGCATTCTCCGGAGACTGCCAAAAGCAGCAGTTTCTGGTGCCCACTTTAATAGCACCATTCACACTATTCATTTGCGAGAGCATTTCTTAAATACCGCACCCATTCATAATTTTTTTATCCTTGACCGCTTTTTTCGAAAGGGCCACGGTGGGAGGGGCTGTTACAAAATTCATTTGCCTCCTGTGAGGATCGAACTGACGACCTCTGGTTTACTAGACCAGCGCTCTGCCACTGAGCTAAGGAGGCGCCTCCTAGCGCACTTTTCGGGTACTTTGTTCTTACAGACTAGTGAATCGGAGCCCTTCAGCTCGAAACGCACCGCATGAGCGACCATTATTTGCATTTAGTTAGCACAGCTGCTGCTTTCTTACACATCTCACACTATATCGATGTACAACTAAAATTCCAAAACAACACATTTATTTCATTTCAGAGTCACTTTCAGCTTCAAATACCGTTCCTCTGATATTCATACGAAGCTAGGCATCGTCGTAACCCGTTACGTTCATTACGCAAGGCTCACGAGAGGGGCGCATGTTGGATCCGCGTAGACACAAAATTTTGCGCCGCCCAGCGTGGGGCTCGAACCCACGACCCTGAGATTAAGAGTCTCATGCTCTACCGACTGAGCTAGCCGGGCTGCACGCAACGCGTTACGAGCCATACAATACTGATTTGACCTGCGACCATCTATTGAAGATTCTTTTGACTACAGCTTATTTCCTGCTGCCACAAATCAGCTACAATCCTATTCAATGAAAAATTGTCTCCGAAAGGCATCAAATCTGCTTGAAATGATACGTGGCTATCAGCACCATTATTCAACACACATGCTCGACAGTGCGCAGACGCCTGTGGCGTAGCCCTTGGCTCCTGAATCAGATGCAGTAGTTCCAACAAAAACTCTCCTGAACGGCACTGTGCCGAAAACTTCGCTACAGATCACCCTTGTCTTGCTTGTGCTTCTGGTAGACGCCGGTTTTGCAGCCAGGAAGCGGACAGCAGCAACTTCCAACTAGTTTTAGAGTACTCAAACAACACAGTAAAACAGCATGCATCTTTTGCAGAACAGGAAAAACTCGACCGTGACAGGATTCGAACCTGCAATCTTCGGATCCGAAGTCCGACGCCTTATCCATTAGGCCACACCTTCACTGGCGCAATATACTTCTCCACACACACCTCATTTTCGCCATTTGTACACTTGGCAGAATGAATTTCCCATCTTTGACGCAGTTCTCCATCTCAAATTTCAGTACTAAAAGTACGACGCTACTTCTTGCTGTGTCCCATCGCAAGTTACATTCAAGCCCTTATGACGCTGATCAAACAAGAGAAGGCAAATCAGCTTCAATCGCTTAGTGCCATCTCAGTCGCTTGCAGAAGGTGCCTCACCCTATGTGATACAATGGCGAGTTGTCGCTATTACCAAAGCGACGACGACGACGACGACGACGACGACAATCGCGAGGGTCTTTATCAGGGGTAGAAAATACATCACAAGAACTAAGTATTTCACGTCGGCATTCTCCGGAGACTGCCAAAAGCAGCAGTTTCTGGTGCCCACTTTAATAGCACCATTCACACTATTCATTTGCGAGAGCATTTCTTAAATACCGCACCCATTCATAATTTTTTTATCCTTGACCGCTTTTTTCGAAAGGGCCACGGTGGGAGGGGCTGTTACAAAATTCATTTGCCTCCTGTGAGGATCGAACTGACGACCTCTGGTTTACTAGACCAGCGCTCTGCCACTGAGCTAAGGAGGCGCCACCTAGCGCGCTTTTCGGGTACTTTGTTCTTACAGACTAGTGAATCGGAGCCCTTCAGCTCGAAACGCACCGCATGAGCGACCATTATTTGCATTTAGTTAGCACAGCTGCTGCTTTCCTACACATCTCACACTATATCGATGTACAACTAAAATTCCAAAACAACACATTTATTTCATTTCAGAGTCACTTTCAGCTTCAAATACCGTTCCTCTGATATTCATACGAAGCTAGGCATCGTCGTAACCCGTTACGTTCATTACGCAAGGCTCACGAGAGGGGCGCATGTTGGATCCGCGTAGACACAAAATTTTGCGCCGCCCAGCGTGGGGCTCGAACCCACGACCCTGAGATTAAGAGTCTCATGCTCTACCGACTGAGCTAGCCAGGCTGCACGAAACGCGTTACGAGCCATACAATACTGATTTGACCTGCGACCATCTATTGAAGATTCTTTTGACTACAGCTTATTTCCTGCTGCCACAAATCAGCTACAATCCTATTCAATGAAAAATTGTCTCCGAAAGGCATCAAATCTGCTTGAAATGATACGTGGCTATCAGCACCATTATTCAACACACATGCTCGACAGTGCGCAGACGCCTGTGGCGTAGCCCTTGGCTCCTGAATCAGATGCAGTAGTTCCAACAAAAACTCTCCTGAACGGCACTGTGCCGAAAACTTCGCTACAGATCACCCTTGTCTTGCTTGTGCTTCTGGTAGACGCCGGTTTTGCAGCCAGGAAGCGGACAGCAGCAACTTCCAACTAGTTTTAGAGTACTCAAACAACACAGTAAAACAGCATGCATCTTTTGCAGAACAGGAAAAACTCGACCGTGACAGGATTCGAACCTGCAATCTTCGGATCCGAAGTCCGACGCCTTATCCATTAGGCCACACGGTCACTGGCGCAATATACTTCTCCACACACACCTCATTTTCGACATTTGTACACTTGGCAGAATGAATTTCCCATCTTTGACGCAGTTCTCCATCTCAAATTTCAGTACTAAAAGTACGACGCTACTTCTTGCTGTGTCCCATCGCAAGTTACATTCAAGCCCTTATGACGCTGATCAAACAAGAGAAGGCAAATCAGCTTCAATCGCTTAGTGCCATCTCAGTCGCTTGCAGAAGGTACCTCACCCTATGTGATACAATGGCGAGTTGTCGCTATTACCAAAGCGGCGGCGGCGCCGACGACGACGACGACGACGACGACGACGACGACAATCGCGAGGGTCTTTATCAGGGGTAGAAAATACATCACAAGAACTAAGTATTTCACGTCGGCATTCTCCGGAGACTGCCAAAAGCAGCAGTTTCTGGTGCCCACTTTAATAGCACCATTCACACTATTCATTTGCGAGAGCATTTCTTAAATACCGCACCCATTCATAATTTTTTTATCCTTGACCGCTTTTTTCGAAAGGGCCACGGTGGGAGGGGCTGTTACAAAATTCATTTGCCTCCTGTGAGGATCGAACTGACGACCTCTGGTTTACTAGACCAGCGCTCTGCCACTGAGCTAAGGAGGCGCCTCCTAGCGCACTTTTCGGGTACTTTGTTCTTACAGACTAGTGAATCGGAGCCCTTCAGCTCGAAACGCACCGCATGAGCGACCATTATTTGCATTTAGTTAGCACAGCTGCTGCTTTCCTACACATCTCACACTATATCGATGTACAACTAAAATTCCAAAACAACACATTTATTTCATTTCAGAGTCACTTTCAGCTTCAAATACCGTTCCTCTGATATTCATACGAAGCTAGGCATCGTCGTAACCCGTTACGTTCATTACGCAAGGCTCACGAGAGGGGCGCATGTTGGATCCGCGTAGACACAAAATTTTGCGCCGCCCAGCGTGGGGCTCGAACCCACGACCCTGAGATTACGAGTCTCATGCTCTACCGACTGAGCTAGCCGGGCTGCACGCAACGAGTTACGAGCCATACAATACTGATTTGACCTGCGACCATCTATTGAAGATTCTTTTGACTACAGCTTATTTCCTGCTGCCACAAATCAGCTACAATCCTATTCAATGAAAAATTGTCTCCGAAAGGCATCAAATCTGCTTGAAATGATACGTGGCTATCAGCACCATTATTCAACACACATGCTCGACAGTGCGCAGACGCCTGTGGCGTAGCCCTTGGCTCCTGAATCAGATGCAGTAGTTCCAACAAAAACTCTCCTGAACGGCACTGTGCCGAAAACTTCGCTACAGATCACCCTTGTCTTGCTTGTGCTTCTGGTAGACGCCGGTTTTGCAGCCAGGAAGCGGACAGCAGCAACTTCCAACTAGTTTTAGAGTACTCAAACAACACAGTAAAACAGCATGCATCTTTTGCAGAACAGGAAAAACTCGACCATGACAGGATTCGAACCTGCAATCTTCGGATCCGAAGTCCGACGCCTTATCCATTATGCCACACCTTCACTGGCGCAATATACTTCTCCACACACACCTCATTTTCGCCATTTGTACACTTGGCAGAATGAATTTCCCATCTTTGACGCAGTTCTCCATCTCAAATTTCAGTACTAAAAGTACGACGCTACTTCTTGCTGTGTCCCATCGCAAGTTACATTCAAGCCCTTATGACGCTGATCAAACAAGAGAAGGCAAATCAGCTTCAATCGCTTAGTGCCATCTCAGTCGCTTGCAGAAGGTACCTCACCCTATGTGATACAATGGCGAGTTGTCGCTATTACCAAAGCGGCGGCGGCGCCGCCGCCGCCGCCGACGACGACGACGACAATCGCGAGGGTCTTTATCAGGGGTAGAAAATACATCACAAGAACTAAGTATTTCACGTCGGCATTCTCCGGAGACTGCCAAAAGCAGCAGTTTCTGGTGCCCACTTTAATAGCACCATTCACACTATTCATTTGCGAGAGCATTTCTTAAATACCGCACCCATTCATAATTTTTTTATCCTTGACCGCTTTTTTCGAAAGGGCCACGGTGGGAGGGGCTGTTACAAAATTCATTTGCCTCCTGTGAGGATCGAACTGACGACCTCTGGTTTACTAGACCAGCGCTCTGCCACTGAGCTAAGGAGGCGCCTCCTAGCGCACTTTTCGGGTACTTTGTTCTTACAGACTAGTGAATCGGAGCCCTTCAGCTCGAAACGCACCGCATGAGCGACCATTATTTGCATTTAGTTAGCACAGCTGCTGCTTTCCTACACATCTCACACTATATCGATGTACAACTAAAATTCCAAAACAACACATTTATTTCATTTCAGAGTCACTTTCAGCTTCAAATACCGTTCCTCTGATATTCATACGAAGCTAGGCATCGTCGTAACCCGTTACGTTCATTACGCAAGGCTCACGAGAGGGGCGCATGTTGGATCCGCGTAGACACAAAATTTTGCGCCGCCCAGCGTGGGGCTCGAACCCACGACCCTGAGATTACGAGTCTCATGCTCTACCGACTGAGCTAGCCGGGCTGCACGCAATGAGTTACGAGGCATACAATACTGATTTGACCTGCGACCATCTATTGAAGATTCTTTTGACTACAGCTTATTTCCTGCTGCCACAAATCAGCTACAATCCTATTCAATGAAAAATTGTCTCCGAAAGGCATCAAATCTGCTTGAAATGATACGTGGCTATCAGCACCATTATTCAACACACATGCTCGACAGTGCGCAGACGCCTGTGGCGTAGCCCTTGGCTCCTGAATCAGATGCAGTAGTTCCAACAAAAACTCTCCTGAACGGCACTGTGCCGAAAACTTCGCTACAGATCACCCTTGTCTTGCTTGTGCTTCTGGTAGACGCCGGTTTTGCAGCCAGGAAGCGGACAGCAGCAACTTCCAACTAGTTTTAGAGTACTCAAACAACACAGTAAAACAGCATGCATCTTTTGCAGAACAGGAAAAACTCGACCATGACAGGATTCGAACCTGCAATCTTCGGATCCGAAGTCCGACGCCTTATCCATTATGCCACACCTTCACTGGCGCAATATACTTCTCCACACACACCTCATTTTCGACATTTGTACACTTGGCAGAATGAATTTCCCATCTTTGACGCAGTTCTCCATCTCAAATTTCAGTACTAAAAGTACGACGCTACTTCTTGCTGTGTCCCATCGCAAGTTACATTCAAGCCCTTATGACGCTGATCAAACAAGAGAAGGCAAATCAGCTTCAATCGCTTAGTGCCATCTCAGTCGCTTGCAGAAGGTACCTCACCCTATGTGATACAATGGCGAGTTGTCGCTATTACCAAAGCGGCGGCGGCGCCGACGACGACGACGACGACGACGACAATCGCGAGGGTCTTTATCAGGGGTAGAAAATACATCACAAGAACTAAGTATTTCACGTCGGCATTCTCCGGAGACTGCCAAAAGCAGCAGTTTCTGGTGCCCACTTTAATAGCACCATTCACACTATTCATTTGCGAGAGCATTTCTTAAATACCGCACCCATTCATAATTTTTTTATCCTTGACCGCTTTTTTCGAAAGGGCCACGGTGGGAGGGGCTGTTACAAAATTCATTTGCCTCCTGTGAGGATCGAACTGACGACCTCTGGTTTACTAGACCAGCGCTCTGCCACTGAGCTAAGGAGGCGCCTCCTAGCGCACTTTTCGGGTACTTTGTTCTTACAGACTAGTGAATCGGAGCCCTTCAGCTCGAAACGCACCGCATGAGCGACCATTATTTGCATTTAGTTAGCACAGCTGCTGCTTTCCTACACATCTCACACTATATCGATGTACAACTAAAATTCCAAAACAACACATTTATTTCATTTCAGAGTCACTTTCAGCTTCAAATACCGTTCCTCTGATATTCATACGAAGCTAGGCATCGTCGTAACCCGTTACGTTCATTACGCAAGGCTCACGAGAGGGGCGCATGTTGGATCCGCGTAGACACAAAATTTTGCGCCGCCCAGCGTGGGGCTCGAACCCACGACCCTGAGATTAAGAGTCTCATGCTCTACCGACTGAGCTAGCCGGGCTGCACGCAACGCGTTACGAGCCATACAATACTGATTTGACCTGCGACCATCTATTGAAGATTCTTTTGACTACAGCTTATTTCCTGCTGCCACAAATCAGCTACAATCCTATTCAATGAAAAATTGTCTCCGAAAGGCATCAAATCTGCTTGAAATGATACGTGGCTATCAGCACCATTATTCAACACACATGCTCGACAGTGCGCAGACGCCTGTGGCGTAGCCCTTGGCTCCTGAATCAGATGCAGTAGTTCCAACAAAAACTCTCCTGAACGGCACTGTGCCGAAAACTTCGCTACAGATCACCCTTGTCTTGCTTGTGCTTCTGGTAGACGCCGGTTTTTGCAGCCAGGAAGCGGACAGCAGCAACTTCCAACTAGTTTTAGAGTACTCAAACAACACAGTAAAACAGCATGCATCTTTTGCAGAACAGGAAAAACTCGACCGTGACAGGATTCGAACCTGCAATCTTCGGATCCGAAGTCCGACGCCTTATCCATTAGGCCACACCTTCACTGGCGCAATATACTTCTCCACACACACCTCATTTTCGCCATTTGTACACTTGGCAGAATGAATTTCCCATCTTTGACGCAGTTCTCCATCTCAAATTTCAGTACTAAAAGTACGACGCTACTTCTTGCTGTGTCCCATCGCAAGTTACATTCAATCCCTTATGACGCTGATCAAACAAGAGAAGGCAAATCAGCTTCAATCGCTTAGTGCCATCTCAGTCGCTTGCAGAAGGTACCTCACCCTATGTGATACAATGGCGAGTTGTCGCTATTACCAAAGCGGCGGCGGCGCCGACGACGACGACGACGACGACAATCGCGAGGGTCTTTATCAGGGGTAGAAAATACATCACAAGAACTAAGTATTTCACGTCGGCATTTTCCGGAGGCTGCCAAAAGCAGCAGTTTCTGGTGCCCACTTTAATAGCACCATTCACACTATTCATTTGCGAGAGCATTTCTTAAATACCGCACCCATTCATAATTTTTTTATCCTTGACCGCTTTTTTCGAAAGGGCCACGGTGGGAGGGGCTGTTACAAAATTCATTTGCCTCCTGTGAGGATCGAACTGACGACCTCTGGTTTACTACACCAGCGCTCTGCCACTGAGCTAAGGAGGCGCCTCCTAGCGCACTTTTCGGGTACTTTGTTCTTACAGACTAGTGAATCGGAGCCCTTCAGCTCGAAACGCACCGCATGAGCGACCATTATTTGCATTTAGTTAGCACAGCTGCTGCTTTCCTACACATCTCACACTATATCGATGTACAACTAAAATTCCAAAACAACACATTTATTTCATTTCAGAGTCACTTTCAGCTTCAAATACCGTTCCTCTGATATTCATACGAAGCTAGGCATCGTCGTAACCCGTTACGTTCATTACGCAAGGCTCACGAGAGGGGCGCATGTTGGATCCGCGTAGACACAAAATTTTGCGCCGCCCAGCGTGGGGCTCGAACCCACGACCCTGAGATTAAGAGTCTCATGCTCTACCGACTGAGCTAGCCGGGCTGCACGCAACGCGTTACGAGCCATACAATACTGATTTGACCTGCGACCATCTATTGAAGATTCTTTTGACTACAGCTTATTTCCTGCTGCCACAAATCAGCTACAATCCTATTCAATGAAAAATTGTCTCCGAAAGGCATCAAATCTGCTTGAAATGATACGTGGCTATCAGCACCATTATTCAACACACATGCTCGACAGTGCGCAGACGCCTGTGGCGTAGCCCTTGGCTCCTGAATCAGATGCAGTAGTTCCAACAAAAACTCTCCTGAACGGCACTGTGCCGAAAACTTCGCTACAGATCACCCTTGTCTTGCTTGTGCTTCTGGTAGACGCCGGTTTTGCAGCCAGGAAGCGGACAGCAGCAACTTCCAACTAGTTTTAGAGTACTCAAACAACACAGTAAAACAGCATGCATCTTTTGCAGAACAGGAAAAACTCGACCGTGACAGGATTCGAACCTGCAATCTTCGGATCCGAAGTCCGACGCCTTATCCATTAGGCCACACCTTCACTGGCGCAATATACTTCTCCACACACACCTCATTTTCGCCATTTGTACACTTGGCAGAATGAATTTCCCATCTTTGACGCAGTTCTCCATCTCAAATTTCAGTACTAAAAGTACGACGCTACTTCTTGCTGTGTCCCATCGCAAGTTACATTCAAGCCCTTATGACGCTGATCAAACAAGAGAAGGCAAATCAGCTTCAATCGCTTAGTGCCATCTCAGTCGCTTGCAGAAGGTGCCTCACCCTATGTGATACAATGGCGAGTTGTCGCTATTACCAAAGCGACGACGACGACGACGACGACGACGACAATCGCGAGGGTCTTTATCAGGGGTAGAAAATACATCACAAGAACTAAGTATTTCACGTCGGCATTCTCCGGAGACTGCCAAAAGCAGCAGTTTCTGGTGCCCACTTTAATAGCACCATTCACACTATTCATTTGCGAGAGCATTTCTTAAATACCGCACCCATTCATAATTTTTTTATCCTTAACCACTTTTTTCGAAAGGGCCACGGTGGGAGGGGCTGTTACAAAATTCATTTGCCTCCTGTGAGGATCGAACTGACGACCTCTGGTTTACTAAACCAGCGCTCTGCCACTGAGCTAAGGAGGCGCCTCCTAGCGCACTTTTCGGGTACTTTGTTCTTACAGACTAGTGAATCGGAGCCCTTCAGCTCGAAACGCACCGCATGAGCGACCATTATTTGCATTTAGTTAGCACAGCTGCTGCTTTCCTACACATCTCACACTATATCGATGTACAACTAAAATTCCAAAACAACACATTTATTTCATTTCAGAGTCACTTTCAGCTTCAAATACCGTTCCTCTGATATTCATACGAAGCTAGGCATCGTCGTAACCCGTTACGTTCATTACGCAAGGCTCACGAGAGGGGCGCATGTTGGATCCGCGTAGACACAAAATTTTGCGCCGCCCAGCGTGGGGCTCGAACCCACGACCCTGAGATTAAGAGTCTCATGCTCTACCGACTGAGCTAGCCGGGCTGCACGCAACGCGTTACGAGCCATACAATACTGATTTGACCTGCGACCATCTATTGAAGATTCTTTTGACTACAGCTTATTTCCTGCTGCCACAAATCAGCTACAATCCTATTCAATGAAAAATTGTCTCCGAAAGGCATCAAATCTGCTTGAAATGATACGTGGCTATCAGCACCATTATTCAACACACATGCTCGACAGTGCGCAGACGCCTGTGGCGTAGCCCTTGGCTCCTGAATCAGATGCAGTAGTTCCAACAAAAACTCTCCTGAACGGCACTGTGCCGAAAACTTCGCTACAGATCACCCTTGTCTTGCTTGTGCTTCTGGTAGACGCCGGTTTTTGCAGCCAGGAAGCGGACAGCAGCAACTTCCAATTAGTTTTAGAGTACTCAAACAACACAGTAAAACAGCATGCATCTTTTGCAGAACAGGAAAAACTCGACCGTGACAGGATTCGAACCTGCAATCTTCGGATCCGAAGTCCGACGCCTTATCCATTAGGCCACACCTTCACTGGCGCAATATACTTCTCCACACACACCTCATTTTCGCCATTTGTACACTTGGCAGAATGAATTTCCCATCTTTGACGCAGTTCTCCATCTCAAATTTCAGTACTAAAAGTACGACGCTACTTCTTGCTGTGTCCCATCGCAAGTTACATTCAAGCCCTTATGACGCTGATCAAACAAAAGAAGGCAAATCAGCTTCAATCGCTTAGTGCCATCTCAGTCGCTTGCAGAAGGTACCTCACCCTATGTGATACAATGGCGAGTTGTCGCTATTACCAAAGCGGCGGCGGCGCCGACGACGACGACGACGACGACGACGACGACGACAATCGCGAGGGTCTTTATCAGGGGTAGAAAATACATCACAAGAACTAAGTATTTCACGTCGGCATTCTCCGGAGGCTGCCAAAAGCAGCAGTTTCTGGTGCCCACTTTAATAGCACCGTTCACACTATTCATTTGCGAGAGCATTTCTGAAATACCGCACCCATTCATAATTTTTTTATCCTTGACCGCTTTTTTCGAAAGGGCCACGGTGGGAGGGGCTGTTACAAAATTCATTTGCCTCCTGTGAGGATCGAACTGACGACCTCTGGTTTACTAGACCAGCGCTCTGCCACTGAGCTAAGGAGGCGCCTCCTAGCGCACTTTTCGGGTACTTTGTTCTTACAGACTAGTGAATCGGAGCCCTTCAGCTCGAAACGCACCGCATGAGCGACCATTATTTGCATTTAGTTAGCACAGCTGCTGCTTTCCTACACATCTCACACTATATCGATGTACAACTAAAATTCCAAAACAACACATTTATTTCATTTCAGAGTCACTTTCAGCTTCAAATACCGTTCCTCTGATATTCATACGAAGCTAGGCATCGTCGTAACCCGTTACGTTCATTACGCAAGGCTCACGAGAGGGGCGCATGTTGGATCCGCGTAGACACAAAATTTTGCGCCGCCCAGCGTGGGGCTCGAACCCACGACCCTGAGATTAAGAGTCTCATGCTCTACCGACTGAGCTAGCCGGGCTGCACGCAACGCGTTACGAGCCATACAATACTGATTTGACCTGCGACCATCTATTGAAGATTCTTTTGACTACAGCTTATTTCCTGCTGCCACAAATCAGCTACAATCCTATTCAATGAAAAATTGTCTCCGAAAGGCATCAAATCTGCTTGAAATGATACGTGGCTATCAGCACCATTATTCAACACACATGCTCGACAGTGCGCAGACGCCTGTGGCGTAGCCCTTGGCTCCTGAATCAGATGCAGTAGTTCCAACAAAAACTCTCCTGAACGGCACTGTGCCGAAAACTTCGCTACAGATCACCCTTGTCTTGCTTGTGCTTCTGGTAGACGCCGGTTTTGCAGCCAGGAAGCGGACAGCAGCAACTTCCAACTAGTTTTAGAGTACTCAAACAACACAGTAAAACAGCATGCATCTTTTGCAGAACAGGAAAAACTCGACCGTGACAGGATTCGAACCTGCAATCTTCGGATCCGAAGTCCGACGCCTTATCCATTAGGCCACACCTTCACTGGCGCAATATACTTCTCCACACACACCTCATTTTCGCCATTTGTACACTTGGCAGAATGAATTTCCCATCTTTGACGCAGTTCTCCATCTCAAATTTCAGTACTAAAAGTACGACGCTACTTCTTGCTGTGTCCCATCGCAAGTTACATTCAAGCCCTTATGACGCTGATCAAACAAGAGAAGGCAAATCAGCTTCAATCGCTTAGTGCCATCTCAGTCGCTTGCAGAAGGTGCCTCACCCTATGTGATACAATGGCGAGTTGTCGCTATTACCAAAGCGACGACGACGACGACGACGACGACGACAATCGCGAGGGTCTTTATCAGGGGTAGAAAATACATCACAAGAACTAAGTATTTCACGTCGGCATTCTCCGGAGACTGCCAAAAGCAGCAGTTTCTGGTGCCCACTTTAATAGCACCATTCACACTATTCATTTGCGAGAGCATTTCTTAAATACCGCACCCATTCATAATTTTTTTATCCTTGACCACTTTTTTCGAAAGGGCCACGGTGGGAGGGGCTGTTACAAAATTCATTTGCCTCCTGTGAGGATCGAACTGACGACCTCTGGTTTACTAAACCAGCGCTCTGCCACTGAGCTAAGGAGGCGCCTCCTAGCGCACTTTTCGGGTACTTTGTTCTTACAGACTAGTGAATCGGAGCCCTTCAGCTCGAAACGCACCGCATGAGCGACCATTATTTGCATTTAGTTAGCACAGCTGCTGCTTTCCTACACATCTCACACTATATCGATGTACAACTAAAATTCCAAAACAACACATTTATTTCATTTCAGAGTCACTTTCAGCTTCAAATACCGTTCCTCTGATATTCATACGAAGCTAGGCATCGTCGTAACCCGTTACGTTCATTACGCAAGGCTCACGAGAGGGGCGCATGTTGGATCCGCGTAGACACAAAATTTTGCGCCGCCCAGCGTGGGGCTCGAACCCACGACCCTGAGATTAAGAGTCTCATGCTCTACCGACTGAGCTAGCCGGGCTGCACGCAACGCGTTACGAGCCATACAATACTGATTTGACCTGCGACCATCTATTGAAGATTCTTTTGACTACAGCTTATTTCCTGCTGCCACAAATCAGCTACAATCCTATTCAATGAAAAATTGTCTCCGAAAGGCATCAAATCTGCTTGAAATGATACGTGGCTATCAGCACCATTATTCAACACACATGCTCGACAGTGCGCAGACGCCTGTGGCGTAGCCCTTGGCTCCTGAATCAGATGCAGTAGTTCCAACAAAAACTCTCCTGAACGGCACTGTGCCGAAAACTTCGCTACAGATCACCCTTGTCTTGCTTGTGCTTCTGGTAGACGCCGGTTTTGCAGCCAGGAAGCGGACAGCAGCAACTTCCAACTAGTTTTAGAGTACTCAAACAACACAGTAAAACAGCATGCATCTTTTGCAGAACAGGAAAAACTCGACCGTGACAGGATTCGAACCTGCAATCTTCGGATCCGAAGTCCGACGCCTTATCCATTAGGCCACACGGTCACTGGCGCAATATACTTCTCCACACACACCTCATTTTCGACATTTGTACACTTGGCAGAATGAATTTCCCATCTTTGACGCAGTTCTCCATCTCAAATTTCAGTACTAAAAGTACGACGCTACTTCTTGCTGTGTCCCATCGCAAGTTACATTCAAGCCCTTATGACGCTGATCAAACAAGAGAAGGCAAATCAGCTTCAATCGCTTAGTGCCATCTCAGTCGCTTGCAGAAGGTGCCTCACCCTATGTGATACAATGGCGAGTTGTCGCTATTACCAAAGCGACGACGACGACGACGACGACAATCGCGAGGGTCTTTATCAGGGGTAGAAAATACATCACAAGAACTAAGTATTTCACGTCGGCATTCTCCGGAGACTGCCAAAAGCAGCAGTTTCTGGTGCCCACTTTAATAGCACCATTCACACTATTCATTTGCGAGAGCATTTCTTAAATACCGCACCCATTCATAATTTTTTTATCCTTGACCGCTTTTTTCGAAAGGGCCACGGTGGGAGGGGCTGTTACAAAATTCATTTGCCTCCTGTGAGGATCGAACTGACGACCTCTGGTTTACTAAACCAGCGCTCTGCCACTGAGCTAAGGAGGCGCCTCCTAGCGCACTTTTCGGGTACTTTGTTCTTACAGACTAGTGAATCGGAGCCCTTCAGCTCGAAACGCACCGCATGAGCGACCATTATTTGCATTTAGTTAGCACAGCTGCTGCTTTCCTACACATCTCACACTATATCGATGTACAACTAAAATTCCAAAACAACACATTTATTTCATTTCAGAGTCACTTTCAGCTTCAAATACCGTTCCTCTGATATTCATACGAAGCTAGGCATCGTCGTAACCCGTTACGTTCATTACGCAAGGCTCACGAGAGGGGCGCATGTTGGATCCGCGTAGACACAAAATTTTGCGCCGCCCAGCGTGGGGCTCGAACCCACGACCCTGAGATTACGAGTCTCATGCTCTACCGACTGAGCTAGCCGGGCTGCACGCAACGAGTTACGAGCCATACAATACTGATTTGACCTGCGACCATCTATTGAAGATTCTTTTGACTACAGCTTATTTCCTGCTGCCACAAATCAGCTACAATCCTATTCAATGAAAAATTGTCTCCGAAAGGCATCAAATCTGCTTGAAATGATACGTGGCTATCAGCACCATTATTCAACACACATGCTCGACAGTGCGCAGACGCCTGTGGCGTAGCCCTTGGCTCCTGAATCAGATGCAGTAGTTCCAACAAAAACTCTCCTGAACGGCACTGTGCCGAAAACTTCGCTACAGATCACCCTTGTCTTGCTTGTGCTTCTGGTAGACGCCGGTTTTGCAGCCAGGAAGCGGACAGCAGCAACTTCCAACTAGTTTTAGAGTACTCAAACAACACAGTAAAACTGCATGCATCTTTTGCAGAACAGGAAAAACTCGACCGTGACAGGATTCGAACCTGCAATCTTCGGATCCGAAGTCCGACGCCTTATCCATTAGGCCACACGGTCACTGGCGCAATATACTTCTCCACACACACCTCATTTTCGACATTTGTACACTTGGCAGAATGAATTTCCCATCTTTGACGCAGTTCTCCATCTCAAATTTCAGTACTAAAAGTACGACGCTACTTCTTGCTGTGTCCCATCGCAAGTTACATTCAAGCCCTTATGACGCTGATCAAACAAGAGAAGGCAAATCAGCTTCAATCGCTTAGTGCCATCTCAGTCGCTTGCAGAAGGTACCTCACCCTATGTGATACAATGGCGAGTTGTCGCTATTACCAAAGCGGCGGCGGCGCCGACGACGACGACGACGACGACGACGACGACGACAATCGCGAGGGTCTTTATCAGGGGTAGAAAATACATCACAAGAACTAAGTATTTCACGTCGGCATTCTCCGGAGACTGCCAAAAGCAGCAGTTTCTGGTGCCCACTTTAATAGCACCATTCACACTATTCATTTGCGAGAGCATTTCTTAAATACCGCACCCATTCATAATTTTTTTATCCTTGACCGCTTTTTTCGAAAGGGCCACGGTGGGAGGGGCTGTTACAAAATTCATTTGCCTCCTGTGAGGATCGAACTGACGACCTCTGGTTTACTACACCAGCGCTCTGCCACTGAGCTAAGGAGGCGCCTCCTAGCGCACTTTTCGGGTACTTTGTTCTTACAGACTAGTGAATCGGAGCCCTTCAGCTCGAAACGCACCGCATGAGCGACCATTATTTGCATTTAGTTAGCACAGCTGCTGCTTTCCTACACATCTCACACTATATCGATGTACAACTAAAATTCCAAAACAACACATTTATTTCATTTCAGAGTCACTTTCAGCTTCAAATACCGTTCCTCTGATATTCATACGAAGCTAGGCATCGTCGTAACCCGTTACGTTCATTACGCAAGGCTCACGAGAGGGGCGCATGTTGGATCCGCGTAGACACAAAATTTTGCGCCGCCCAGCGTGGGGCTCGAACCCACGACCCTGAGATTACGAGTCTCATGCTCTACCGACTGAGCTAGCCGGGCTGCACGCAACGAGTTACGAGCCATACAATACTGATTTGACCTGCGACCATCTATTGAAGATTCTTTTGACTACAGCTTATTTCCTGCTGCCACAAATCAGCTACAATCCTATTCAATGAAAAATTGTCTCCGAAAGGCATCAAATCTGCTTGAAATGATACGTGGCTATCAGCACCATTATTCAACACACATGCTCGACAGTGCGCAGACGCCTGTGGCGTAGCCCTTGGCTCCTGAATCAGATGCAGTAGTTCCAACAAAAACTCTCCTGAACGGCACTGTGCCGAAAACTTCGCTACAGATCACCCTTGTCTTGCTTGTGCTTCTGGTAGACGCCGGTTTTGCAGCCAGGAAGCGGACAGCAGCAACTTCCAACTAGTTTTAGAGTACTCAAACAACACAGTAAAACTGCATGCATCTTTTGCAGAACAGGAAAAACTCGACCGTGACAGGATTCGAACCTGCAATCTTCGGATCCGAAGTCCGACGCCTTATCCATTAGGCCACACGGTCACTGGCGCAATATACTTCTCCACACACACCTCATTTTCGACATTTGTACACTTGGCAGAATGAATTTCCCATCTTTGACGCAGTTCTCCATCTCAAATTTCAGTACTAAAAGTACGACGCTACTTCTTGCTGTGTCCCATCGCAAGTTACATTCAAGCCCTTATGACGCTGATCAAACAAGAGAAGGCAAATCAGCTTCAATCGCTTAGTGCCATCTCAGTCGCTTGCAGAAGGTACCTCACCCTATGTGATACAATGGCGAGTTGTCGCTATTACCAAAGCGGCGGCGGCGCCGACGACGACGACGACGACGACGACGACGACGACGACGACGACGACAATCGCGAGGGTCTTTATCAGGGGTAGAAAATACATCACAAGAACTAAGTATTTCACGTCGGCATTCTCCGGAGACTGCCAAAAGCAGCAGTTTCTGGTGCCCACTTTAATAGCACCATTCACACTATTCATTTGCGAGAGCATTTCTTAAATACCGCACCCATTCATAATTTTTTTATCCTTGACCGCTTTTTTCGAAAGGGCCACGGTGGGAGGGGCTGTTACAAAATTCATTTGCCTCCTGTGAGGATCGAACTGACGACCTCTGGTTTACTACACCAGCGCTCTGCCACTGAGCTAAGGAGGCCCCTCCTAGCGCACTTTTCGGGTACTTTGTTCTTACAGACTAGTGAATCGGAGCCCTTCAGCTCGAAACGCACCGCATGAGCGACCATTATTTGCATTTAGTTAGCACAGCTGCTGCTTTCCTACACATCTCACACTATATCGATGTACAACTAAAATTCCAAAACAACACATTTATTTCATTTCAGAGTCACTTTCAGCTTCAAATACCGTTCCTCTGATATTCATACGAAGCTAGGCATCGTCGTAACCCGTTACGTTCATTACGCAAGGCTCACGAGAGGGGCGCATGTTGGATCCGCGTAGACACAAAATTTTGCGCCGCCCAGCGTGGGGCTCGAACCCACGACCCTGAGATTACGAGTCTCATGCTCTACCGACTGAGCTAGCCGGGCTGCACGCTACGAGTTACGAGCCATACAATACTGATTTGACCTGCGACCATCTATTGAAGATTCTTTTGACTACAGCTTATTTCCTGCTGCCACAAATCAGCTACAATCCTATTCAATGAAAAATTGTCTCCGAAAGGCATCAAATCTGCTTGAAATGATACGTGGCTATCAGCACCATTATTCAACACACATGCTCGACAGTGCGCAGACGCCTGTGGCGTAGCCCTTGGCTCCTGAATCAGATGCAGTAGTTCCAACAAAAACTCTCCTGAACGGCACTGTGCCGAAAACTTCGCTACAGATCACCCTTGTCTTGCTTGTGCTTCTGGTAGACGCCGGTTTTGCAGCCAGGAAGCGGACAGCAGCAACTTCCAACTAGTTTTAGAGTACTCAAACAACACAGTAAAACTGCATGCATCTTTTGCAGAACAGGAAAAACTCGACCGTGACAGGATTCGAACCTGCAATCTTCGGATCCGAAGTCCGACGCCTTATCCATTAGGCCACACGGTCACTGGCGCAATATACTTCTCCACACACACCTCATTTTCGACATTTGTACACTTGGCAGAATGAATTTCCCATCTTTGACGCAGTTCTCCATCTCAAATTTCAGTACTAAAAGTACGACGCTACTTCTTGCTGTGTCCCATCGCAAGTTACATTCAAGCCCTTATGACGCTGATCAAACAAGAGAAGGCAAATCAGCTTCAATCGCTTAGTGCCATCTCAGTCGCTTGCAGAAGGTACCTCACCCTATGTGATACAATGGCGAGTTGTCGCTATTACCAAAGCGACGGCAGCGCCGACGACGACGACGACGACGACGACGACGACGACAATCGCGAGGGTCTTTATCAGGGGTAGAAAATACATCACAAGAACTAAGTATTTCACGTCGGCATTCTCCGGAGACTGCCAAAAGCAGCAGTTTCTGGTGCCCACTTTAATAGCACCATTCACACTATTCATTTGCGAGAGCATTTCTTAAATACCGCACCCATTCATAATTTTTTTATCCTTGACCGCTTTTTTCGAAAGGGCCACGGTGGGAGGGGCTGTTACAAAATTCATTTGCCTCCTGTGAGGATCGAACTGACGACCTCTGGTTTACTACACCAGCGCTCTGCCACTGAGCTAAGGAGGCCCCTCCTAGCGCACTTTTCGGGTACTTTGTTCTTACAGACTAGTGAATCGGAGCCCTTCAGCTCGAAACGCACCGCATGAGCGACCATTATTTGCATTTAGTTAGCACAGCTGCTGCTTTCCTACACATCTCACACTATATCGATGTACGACTAAAATTCCAAAACAACACATTTATTTCATTTCAGAGTCACTTTCAGCTTCAAATACCGTTCCTCTGATATTCATACGAAGCTAGGCATCGTCGTAACCCGTTACGTTCATTACGCAAGGCTCACGAGAGGGGCGCATGTTGGATCCGCGTAGACACAAAATTTTGCGCCGCCCAGCGTGGGGCTCGAACCCACGACCCTGAGATTACGAGTCTCATGCTCTACCGACTGAGCTAGCCGGGCTGCACGCAACGAGTTACGAGCCATACAATACTGATTTGACCTGCGACCATCTATTGAAGATTCTTTTGACTACAGCTTATTTCCTGCTGCCACAAATCAGCTACAATCCTATTCAATGAAAAATTGTCTCCGAAAGGCATCAAATCTGCTTGAAATGATACGTGGCTATCAGCACCATTATTCAACACACATGCTCGACAGTGCGCAGACGCCTGTGGCGTAGCCCTTGGCTCCTGAATCAGATGCAGTAGTTCCAACAAAAACTCTCCTGAACGGCACTGTGCCGAAAACTTCGCTACAGATCACCCTTGTCTTGCTTGTGCTTCTGGTAGACGCCGGTTTTGCAGCCAGGAAGCGGACAGCAGCAACTTCCAACTAGTTTTAGAGTACTCAAACAACACAGTAAAACTGCATGCATCTTTTGCAGAACAGGAAAAACTCGACCGTGACAGGATTCGAACCTGCAATCTTCGGATCCGAAGTCCGACGCCTTATCCATTAGTCCACACGGTCACTGGCGCAATATACTTCTCCACACACACCTCATTTTCGACATTTGTACACTTGGCAGAATGAATTTCCCATCTTTGACGCAGTTCTCCATCTCAAATTTCAGTACTAAAAGTACGACGCTACTTCTTGCTGTGTCCCATCGCAAGTTACATTCAAGCCCTTATGACGCTGATCAAACAAGAGAAGGCAAATCAGCTTCAATCGCTTAGTGCCATCTCAGTCGCTTGCAGAAGGTACCTCACCCTATGTGATACAATGGCGAGTTGTCGCTATTACCAAAGCGCCGACGACGACGACGACGACGACGACGACGACGACAATCGCGAGGGTCTTTATCAGGGGTAGAAAATACATCACAAGAACTAAGTATTTCACGTCGGCATTCTCCGGAGACTGCCAAAAGCAGCAGTTTCTGGTGCCCACTTTAATAGCACCATTCACACTATTCATTTGCGAGAGCATTTCTTAAATACCGCACCCATTCATAATATTTTTATCCTTGACCGCTTTTTTCGAAAGGGCCACGGTGGGAGGGGCTGTTACAAAATTCATTTGCCTCCTGTGAGGATCGAACTGACGACCTCTGGTTTACTAAACCAGCGCTCTGCCACTGAGCTAAGGAGGCGCCTCCTAGCGCACTTTTCGGGTACTTTGTTCTTACAGACTAGTGAATCGGAGCCCTTCAGCTCGAAACGCACCGCATGAGCGACCATTATTTGCATTTAGTTAGCACAGCTGCTGCTTTCCTACACATCTCACACTATATCGATGTACAACTAAAATTCCAAAACAACACATTTATTTCATTTCAGAGTCACTTTCAGCTTCAAATACCGTTCCTCTGATATTCATACGAAGCTAGGCATCGTCGTAACCCGTTACGTTCATTACGCAAGGCTCACGAGAGGGGCGCATGTTGGATCCGCGTAGACACAAAATTTTGCGCCGCCCAGCGTGGGGCTCGAACCCACGACCCTGAGATTACGAGTCTCATGCTCTACCGACTGAGCTAGCCGGGCTGCACGCAACGAGTTACGAGCCATACAATACTGATTTGACCTGCGACCATCTATTGAAGATTCTTTTGACTACAGCTTATTTCCTGCTGCCACAAATCAGCTACAATCCTATTCAATGAAAAATTGTCTCCGAAAGGCATCAAATCTGCTTGAAATGATACGTGGCTATCAGCACCATTATTCAACACACATGCTCGACAGTGCGCAGACGCCTGTGGCGTAGCCCTTGGCTCCTGAATCAGATGCAGTAGTTCCAACAAAAACTCTCCTGAACGGCACTGTGCCGAAAACTTCGCTACAGATCACCCTTGTCTTGCTTGTGCTTCTGGTAGACGCCGGTTTTGCAGCCAGGAAGCGGACAGCAGCAACTTCCAACTAGTTTTAGAGTACTCAAACAACACAGTAAAACAGCATGCATCTTTTGCAGAACAGGAAAAACTCGACCGTGACAGGATTCGAACCTGCAATCTTCGGATCCGAAGTCCGACGCCTTATCCATTAGGCCACACCTTCACTGGCGCAATATACTTCTCCACACACACCTCATTTTCGACATTTGTACACTTGGCAGAATGAATTTCCCATCTTTGACGCAGTTCTCCATCTCAAATTTCAGTACTAAAAGTACGACGCTACTTCTTGCTGTGTCCCATCGCAAGTTACATTCAAGCCCTTATGACGCTGATCAAACAAGAGAAGGCAAATCAGCTTCAATCGCTTAGTGCCATCTCAGTCGCTTGCAGAAGGTACCTCACCCTATGTGATACAATGGCGAGTTGTCGCTATTACCAAAGCGGCGGCGGCGCCGACGACGACGACGACGACGACGACGACGACGACGACAATCGCGAGGGTCTTTATCAGGGGTAGAAAATACATCACAAGAACTAAGTATTTCACGTCGGCATTCTCCGGAGACTGCCAAAAGCAGCAGTTTCTGGTGCCCACTTTAATAGCACCATTCACACTATTCATTTGCGAGAGCATTTCTTAAATACCGCACCCATTCATAATTTTTTTATCCTTGACCGCTTTTTTCGAAAGGGCCACGGTGGGAGGGGCTGTTACAAAATTCATTTGCCTCCTGTGAGGATCGAACTGACGACCTCTGGTTTACTAGACCAGCGCTCTGCCACTGAGCTAAGGAGGCGCCTCCTAGCGCACTTTTCGGGTACTTTGTTCTTACAGACTAGTGAATCGGAGCCCTTCAGCTCGAAACGCACCGCATGAGCGACCATTATTTGCATTTAGTTAGCACAGCTGCTGCTTTCCTACACATCTCACACTATATCGATGTACAACTAAAATTCCAAAACAACACATTTATTTCATTTCAGAGTCACTTTCAGCTTCAAATACCGTTCCTCTGATATTCAACCGAAGCTAGGCATCGTCGTAACCCGTTACGTTCATTACGCAAGGCTCACGAGAGGGGCGCATGTTGGATCCGCGTAGACACAAAATTTTGCGCCGCCCAGCGTGTGGCTCGAACCCACGACCCTGAGATTAAGAGTCTGATGCTCTACCGACAGAGCTAGCCGTGCTGCACGCAACGCGTTACGAGCCATATATTACTGATTTGACCTGCGACCATCTATTGAAGATTCTTTTGACTACAGCTTATTTGCTGCTGCCACAAATCAGCTACAATCCTATTCAATGAAAAATTGTCTCCGAAAGGCATCAAATCTGCTTGAAATGATACGTGGCTATCAGCACCATTATTCAACACACATGCTCGACAGTGCGCAGACGCCTGTGGCGTAGCCCTTGGCTCCTGAATCAGATGCAGTAGTTCCAACAAAAACTCTCCTGAACGGCACTGTGCCGAAAACTTCGCTACAGATCACCCTTGTCTTGCTTGTGCTTCTGGTAGACGCCGGTTTTGCAGCCAGGAAGCGGACAGCAGCAACTTCCAACTAGTTTTAGAGTACTCAAACAACACAGTAAAACAGCATGCATCTTTTGCAGAACAGGAAAAACTCGACCGTGACAGGATTCGAACCTGCAATCTTCGGATCCGAAGTCCGACGCCTTATCCATTAGGCCACACCTTCACTGGCGCAATATACTTCTCCACACACACCTCATTTTCGACATTTGTACACTTGGCAGAATGAATTTCCCATCTTTGACGCAGTTCTCCATCTCAAATTTCAGTACTAAAAGTACGACGCTACTTCTTGCTGTGTCCCATCGCAAGTTACATTCAAGCCCTTATGACGCTGATCAAACAAGAGAAGGCAAATCAGCTTCAATCGCTTAGTGCCATCTCAGTCGCTTGCAGAAGGTACCTCACCCTATGTGATACAATGGCGAGTTGTCGCTATTACCAAAGCGGCGGCGGCGCCGACGACGACGACGACGACGACGACGACAATCGCGAGGGTCTTTATCAGGGGTAGAAAATACATCACAAGAACTAAGTATTTCACGTCGGCATTCTCCGGAGACTGCCAAAAGCAGCAGTTTCTGGTGCCCACTTTAATAGCACCATTCACACTATTCATTTGCGAGAGCATTTCTTAAATACCGCACCCATTCATAATTTTTTTATCCTTGACCGCTTTTTTCGAAAGGGCCACGGTGGGAGGGGCTGTTACAAAATTCATTTGCCTCCTGTGAGGATCGAACTGACGACCTCTGGTTTACTAGACCAGCGCTCTGCCACTGAGCTAAGGAGGCGCCTCCTAGCGCACTTTTCGGGTACTTTGTTCTTACAGACTAGTGAATCGGAGCCCTTCAGCTCGAAACGCACCGCATGAGCGACCATTATTTGCATTTAGTTAGCACAGCTGCTGCTTTCCTACACATCTCACACTATATCGATGTACAACTAAAATTCCAAAACAACACATTTATTTCATTTCAGAGTCACTTTCAGCTTCAAATACCGTTCCTCTGATATTCAACCGAAGCTAGGCATCGTCGTAACCCGTTACGTTCATTACGCAAGGCTCACGAGAGGGGCGCATGTTGGATCCGCGTAGACACAAAATTTTGCGCCGCCCAGCGTGTGGCTCGAACCCACGACCCTGAGATTAAGAGTCTGATGCTCTACCGACAGAGCTAGCCGTGCTGCACGCAACGCGTTACGAGCCATATATTACTGATTTGACCTGCGACCATCTATTGAAGATTCTTTTGACTACAGCTTATTTGCTGCTGCCACAAATCAGCTACAATCCTATTCAATGAAAAATTGTCTCCGAAAGGCATCAAATCTGCTTGAAATGATACGTGGCTATCAGCACCATTATTCAACACACATGCTCGACAGTGCGCAGACGCCTGTGGCGTAGCCCTTGGCTCCTGAATCAGATGCAGTAGTTCCAACAAAAACTCTCCTGAACGGCACTGTGCCGAAAACTTCGCTACAGATCACCCTTGTCTTGCTTGTGCTTCTGGTAGACGCCGGTTTTGCAGCCAGGAAGCGGACAGCAGCAACTTCCAACTAGTTTTAGAGTACTCAAACAACACAGTAAAACAGCATGCATCTTTTGCAGAACAGGAAAAACTCGACCGTGACAGGATTCGAACCTGCAATCTTCGGATCCGAAGTCCGACGCCTTATCCATTAGGCCACACCTTCACTGGCGCAATATACTTCTCCACACACACCTCATTTTCGACATTTGTACACTTGGCAGAATGAATTTCCCATCTTTGACGCAGTTCTCCATCTCAAATTTCAGTACTAAAAGTACGACGCTACTTCTTGCTGTGTCCCATCGCAAGTTACATTCAAGCCCTTATGACGCTGATCAAACAAGAGAAGGCAAATCAGCTTCAATCGCTTAGTGCCATCTCAGTCGCTTGCAGAAGGTACCTCACCCTATGTGATACAATGGCGAGTTGTCGCTATTACCAAAGCGGCGGCGGCGCCGACGACGACGACGACGACGACGACGACGACGACGACAATCGCGAGGGTCTTTATCAGGGGTAGAAAATACATCACAAGAACTAAGTATTTCACGTCGGCATTCTCCGGAGACTGCCAAAAGCAGCAGTTTCTGGTGCCCACTTTAATAGCACCATTCACACTATTCATTTGCGAGAGCATTTCTTAAATACCGCACCCATTCATAATTTTTTTATCCTTGACCGCTTTTTTCGAAAGGGCCACGGTGGGAGGGGCTGTTACAAAATTCATTTGCCTCCTGTGAGGATCGAACTGACGACCTCTGGTTTACTAGACCAGCGCTCTGCCACTGAGCTAAGGAGGCGCCTCCTAGCGCACTTATCGGGTACTTTGTTCTTACAGACTAGTGAATCGGAGCCCTTCAGCTCGAAACGCACCGCATGAGCGACCATTATTTGCATTTAGTTAGCACAGCTGCTGCTTTCCTACACATCTCACACTATATCGATGTACAACTAAAATTCCAAAACAACACATTTATTTCATTTCAGAGTCACTTTCAGCTTCAAATACCGTTCCTCTGATATTCAACCGAAGCTAGGCATCGTCGTAACCCGTTACGTTCATTACGCAAGGCTCACGAGAGGGGCGCATGTTGGATCCGCGTAGACACAAAATTTTGCGCCGCCCAGCGTGGGGCTCGAACCCACGACCCTGAGATTAAGAGTCTGATGCTCTACCGACAGAGCTAGCCGTGCTGCACGCAACGCGTTACGAGCCATATATTACTGATTTGACCTGCGACCATCTATTGAAGACTCTTTTGACTACAGCTTATTTGCTGCTGCCACAAATCAGCTACAATCCTATTCAATGAAAAATTGTCTCCGAAAGGCATCAAATCTGCTTGAAATGATACGTGGCTATCAGCACCATTATTCAACACACATGCTCGACAGTGCGCAGACGCCTGTGGCGTAGCCCTTGGCTCCTGAATCAGATGCAGTAGTTCCAACAAAAACTCTCCTGAACGGCACTGTGCCGAAAACTTCGCTACAGATCACCCTTGTCTTGCTTGTGCTTCTGGTAGACGCCGGTTTTGCAGCCAGGAAGCGGACAGCAGCAACTTCCAACTAGTTTTAGAGTACTCAAACAACACAGTAAAACAGCATGCATCTTTTGCAGAACAGGAAAAACTCGACCGTGACGGGATTCGAACCTGCAATCTTCGGATCCGAAGTACGACGCCTTATCCATTAGGCCACACGGTCACTGGCGCAATATACTTCTCCACACACACCTCATTTTCGACATTTGTACACTTGGCAGAATGAATTTCCCATCTTTGACGCAGTTCTCCATCTCAAATTTCAGTACTAAAAGTACGACGCTACTTCTTGCTGTGTCCCATCGCAAGTTACATTCAAGCCCTTATGACGCTGATCAAACAAGAGGTGGCAAATCAGCTTCAATCGCTTAGTGCCATCTCAGTCGCTTGCAGAAGGTACCTCACCCTATGTGATACAATGGCGAGTTGTCGCTATTACCAAAGCGGCGCCGGCGCCGACGACGACAATCGCGAGGGTCTTTATCAGGGGTAGAAAATACATCACAAGAACTAAGTATTTCACGTCGGCATTCTCCGGAGACTGCCAAAAGCAGCAGTTTCTGGTGCCCACTTTAATAGCACCATTCACACTATTCATTTGCGAGAGCATTTCTTAAATACCGCACCCATTCATAATTTTTTTATCCTTGACCGCTTTTTTCGAAAGGGCCACGGTGGGAGGGGCTGTTACAAAATTCATTTGCCTCCTGTGAGGATCGAACTGACGACCTCTGGTTTACTAGACCAGCGCTCTGCCACTGAGCTAAGGAGGCGCCACCTAGCGCGCTTTTCGGGTACTTTGTTCTTACAGACTAGTGAATCGGAGCCCTTCAGCTCGAAACGCACCGCATGAGCGACCATTATTTGCATTTAGTTAGCACAGCTGCTGCTTTCCTACACATCTCACACTATATCGATGTACAACTAAAATTCCAAAACAACACATTTATTTCATTTCAGAGTCACTTTCAGCTTCAAATACCGTTCCTCTGATATTCATACGAAGCTAGGCATCGTCGTAACCCGTTACGTTCATTACGCAAGGCTCACGAGAGGGGCGCATGTTGGATCCGCGTAGACACAAAATTTTGCGCCGCCCAGCGTGGGGCTCGAACCCACGACCCTGAGATTAAGAGTCTCATGCTCTACCGACTGAGCTAGCCGGGCTGCACGCAACGCGTTACGAGCCATACAATACTGATTTGACCTGCGACCATCTATTGAAGATTCTTTTGACTACAGCTTATTTCCTGCTGCCACAAATCAGCTACAATCCTATTCAATGAAAAATTGTCTCCGAAAGGCATCAAATCTGCTTGAAATGATACGTGGCTATCAGCACCATTATTCAACACACATGCTCGACAGTGCGCAGACGCCTGTGGCGTAGCCCTTGGCTCCTGAATCAGATGCAGTAGTTCCAACAAAAACTCTCCTGAACGGCACTGTGCCGAAAACTTCGCTACAGATCACCCTTGTCTTGCTTGTGCTTCTGGTAGACGCCGGTTTTGCAGCCAGGAAGCGGACAGCAGCAACTTCCAACTAGTTTTAGAGTACTCAAACAACACAGTAAAACAGCATGCATCTTTTGCAGAACAGGAAAAACTCGACCGTGACAGGATTCGAACCTGCAATCTTCGGATCCGAAGTCCGACGCCTTATCCATTAGGCCACACCTTCACTGGCGCAATATACTTCTCCACACACACCTCATTTTCGACATTTGTACACTTGGCAGAATGAATTTCCCATCTTTGACGCAGTTCTCCATCTCAAATTTCAGTACTAAAAGTACGACGCTACTTCTTGCTGTGTCCCATCGCAAGTTACATTCAAGCCCTTATGACGCTGATCAAACAAGAGAAGGCAAATCAGCTTCAATCGCTTAGTGCCATCTCAGTCGCTTGCAGAAGGTACCTCACCCTATGTGATACAATGGCGAGTTGTCGCTATTACCAAAGCGGCGGCGGCGCCGACGACGACGACGACGACGACGACGACGACGACAATCGCGAGGGTCTTTATCAGGGGTAGAAAATACATCACAAGAACTAAGTATTTCACGTCGGCATTCTCCGGAGACTGCCAAAAGCAGCAGTTTCTGGTGCCCACTTTAATAGCACCATTCACACTATTCATTTGCGAGAGCATTTCTTAAATACCGCACCCATTCATAATTTTTTTATCCTTGACCGCTTTTTTCGAAAGGGCCACGGTGGGAGGGGCTGTTACAAAATTCATTTGCCTCCTGTGAGGATCGAACTCACGACCTCTGGTTTACTAGACCAGCGCTCTGCCACTGAGCTAAGGAGACGCCTCCTAGCGCACTTTTCGGGTACTTTGTTCTTACAGACTAGTGAATCGGAGCCCTTCAGCTCGAAACGCACCGCATGAGCGACCATTATTTGCATTTAGTTAGCACAGCTGCTGCTTTCCTACACATCTCACACTATATCGATGTACAACTAAAATTCCAAAACAACACATTTATTTCATTTCAGAGTCACTTTCAGCTTCAAATACCGTTCCTCTGATATTCATACGAAGCTAGGCATCGTCGTAACCCGTTACGTTCATTACGCAAGGCTCACGAGAGGGGCGCATGTTGGATCCGCGTAGACACAAAATTTTGCGCCGCCCAGCGTGGGGCTCGAACCCACGACCCTGAGATTAAGAGTCTGATGCTCTACCGACAGAGCTAGCCGTGCTGCACGCAACGCGTTACGAGCCATATATTACTGATTTGACCTGCGACCATCTATTGAAGATTCTTTTGACTACAGCTTATTTGCTGCTGCCACAAATCAGCTACAATCCTATTCAATGAAAAATTGTCTCCGAAAGGCATCAAATCTGCTTGAAATGATACGTGGCTATCAGCACCATTATTCAACACACATGCTCGACAGTGCGCAGACGCCTGTGGCGTAGCCCTTGGCTCCTGAATCAGATGCAGTAGTTCCAACAAAAACTCTCCTGAACGGCACTGTGCCGAAAACTTCGCTACAGATCACCCTTGTCTTGCTTGTGCTTCTGGTAGACGCCGGTTTTGCAGCCAGGAAGCGGACAGCAGCAACTTCCAACTAGTTTTAGAGTACTCAAACAACACAGTAAAACAGCATGCATCTTTTGCAGAACAGGAAAAACCCGACCGTGACGGGATTCGAACCTGCAATCTTCGCATCCGAAGTACGACGCCTTATCCATTAGGCCACACGGTCACTGGCGCAATATACTTCTCCACACACACCTCATTTTCGACATTTGTACACTTGGCAGAATGAATTTCCCATCTTTGACGCAGTTCTCCATCTCAAATTTCAGTACTAAAAGTACGACGCTACTTCTTGCTGTGTCCCATCGCAAGTTACATTCAAGCCCTTATGACGCTGATCAAACAAGAGGTGGCAAATCAGCTTCAATCGCTTAGTGCCATCTCAGTCGCTTGCAGAAGGTACCTCACCCTATGTGATACAATGGCGAGTTGTCGCTATTACCAAAGCGGCGCCGGCGCCGACGACGACAATCGCGAGGGTCTTTATCAGGGGTAGAAAATACATCACAAGAACTAAGTATTTCACGTCGGCATTCTCCGGAGACTGCCAAAAGCAGCAGTTTCTGGTGCCCACTTTAATAGCACCATTCACACTATTCATTTGCGAGAGCATTTCTTAAATACCGCACCCATTCATAATTTTTTTATCCTTGACCGCTTTTTTCGAAAGGGCCACGGTGGGAGGGGCTGTTACAAAATTCATTTGCCTCCTGTGAGGATCGAACTCACGACCTCTGGTTTACTAGACCAGCGCTCTGCCACTGAGCTAAGGAGACGCCTCCTAGCGCACTTTTCGGGTACTTTGTTCTTACAGACTAGTGAATCGGAGCCCTTCAGCTCGAAACGCACCGCATGAGCGACCATTATTTGCATTTAGTTAGCACAGCTGCTGCTTTCCTACACATCTCACACTATATCGATGTACAACTAAAATTCCAAAACAACACATTTATTTCATTTCAGAGTCACTTTCAGCTTCAAATACCGTTCCTCTGATATTCATACGAAGCTAGGCATCGTCGTAACCCGTTACGTTCATTACGCAAGGCTCACGAGAGGGGCGCATGTTGGATCCGCGTAGACACAAAATTTTGCGCCGCCCAGCGTGGGGCTCGAACCCACGACCCTGAGATTAAGAGTCTGATGCTCTACCGACAGAGCTAGCCGTGCTGCACGCAACGCGTTACGAGCCATATATTACTGATTTGACCTGCGACCATCTATTGAAGATTCTTTTGACTACAGCTTATTTGCTGCTGCCACAAATCAGCTACAATCCTATTCAATGAAAAATTGTCTCCGAAAGGCATCAAATCTGCTTGAAATGATACGTGGCTATCAGCACCATTATTCAACACACATGCTCGACAGTGCGCAGACGCCTGTGGCGTAGCCCTTGGCTCCTGAATCAGATGCAGTAGTTCCAACAAAAACTCTCCTGAACGGCACTGTGCCGAAAACTTCGCTACAGATCACCCTTGTCTTGCTTGTGCTTCTGGTAGACGCCGGTTTTGCAGCCAGGAAGCGGACAGCAGCAACTTCCAACTAGTTTTAGAGTACTCAAACAACACAGTAAAACAGCATGCATCTTTTGCAGAACAGGAAAAACTCGACCGTGACAGGATTCGAACCTGCAACCTTCGGATCAGAAGTCCGACGCCTTATCCATTAGGCCACACGGTCACTGGCGCAATATACTTCTCCACACACACCTCATTTTCGACATTTCTACATTTGGCAGAATGAATTTCCCATCTTTGACGCAGTTCTCCATCTCAAATTTCAGTACTAAAAGTACGACGCTACTTCTTGCTGTGTCCCATCGCAAGTTACATTCAAGCCCTTATGACGCTGATCAAACAAGAGAAGGCAAATCAGCTTCAATCGCTTAGTGCCATCTCAGTCGCTTGCAGAAGGTACCTCACCCTATGTGATACAATGGCGAGTTGTCGCTATTACCAAAGCGGCGGCGGCGCCGACGACGACGACGACGACAATCGCGAGCCTCTTTATCAGGGGTAGAAAATACATCACAAGAACTAAGTATTTCACGTCGGCATTCTCCGGAGACTGCCAAAAGCAGCAGTTTCTGGTGCCCACTTTAATAGCACCATTCACACTATTCATTTGCGAGAGCATTTCTTAAATACCGCACCCATTCATAATTTTTTTTATCCTTGACCGCTTTTTTCGAAAGGGCCACGGTGGGAGGGGCTGTTACAAAATTCATTTGCCTCCTGTGAGGATCGAACTCACGACCTCTGGTTTACTAGACCAGCGCTCTGCCACTGAGCTAAGGAGACGCCTCCTAGCGCACTTTTCGGGTACTTTGTTCTTACAGACTAGTGAATCGGAGCCCTTCAGCTCGAAACGCACCGCATGAGCGACCATTATTTGCATTTAGTTAGCACAGCTGCTGCTTTCCTACACATCTCACACTATATCGATGTACAACTAAAATTCCAAAACAACACATTTATTTCATTTCAGAGTCACTTTCAGCTTCAAATACCGTTCCTCTGATATTCATACGAAGCTAGGCATCGTCGTAACCCGTTACGTTCATTACGCAAGGCTCACGAGAGGGGCGCATGTTGGATCCGCGTAGACACAAAATTTTGCGCCGCCCAGCGTGGGGCTCGAACCCACGACCCTGAGATTAAGAGTCTGATGCTCTACCGACAGAGCTAGCCGTGCTGCACGCAACGCGTTACGAGCCATACAATACTGATTTGACCTGCGACCATCTATTGAAGATTCTTTTGACTACAGCTTATTTCCTGCTGCCACAAATCAGCTACAATCCTATTCAATGAAAAATTGTCTCCGAAAGGCATCAAATCTGCTTGAAATGATACGTGGCTATCAGCACCATTATTCAACACACATGCTCGACAGTGCGCAGACGCCTGTGGCGTAGCCCTTGGCTCCTGAATCAGATGCAGTAGTTCCAACAAAAACTCTCCTGAACGGCACTGTGCCGAAAACTTCGCTACAGATCACCCTTGTCTTGCTTGTGCTTCTGGTAGACGCCGGTTTTGCAGCCAGGAAGCGGACAGCAGCAACTTCCAACTAGTTTTAGAGTACTCAAACAACACAGTAAAACAGCATGCATCTTTTGCAGAACAGGAAAAACTCGACCGTGACAGGATTCGAACCTGCAACCTTCGGATCCGAAGTCCGACGCCTTATCCATTAGGCCACACGGTCACTGGCGCAATATACTTCTCCACACACACCTCATTTTCGACATTTGTACACTTGGCAGAATGAATTTCCCATCTTTGACGCAGTTCTCCATCTCAAATTTCAGTACTAAAAGTACGACGCTACTTCTTGCTGTGTCCCATCGCAAGTTACATTCAAGCCCTTATGACGCTGATCAAACAAGAGAAGGCAAATCAGCTTCAATCGCTTAGTGCCATCTCAGTCGCTTGCAGAAGGTACCTCACCCTATGTGATACAATGGCGAGTTGTCGCTATTACCAAAGCGGCGGCGGCGCCGACGACGACGACGACGACGACGACGACAATCGCGAGCGTCTTTATCAGGGGTAGAAAATACATCACAAGAACTAAGTATTTCACGTCGGCATTCTCCGGAGACTGCCAAAAGCAGCAGTTTCTGGTGCCCACTTTAATAGCACCATTCACACTATTCATTTGCGAGAGCATTTCTTAAATACCGCACCCATTCATAATTTTTTTATCCTTGACCGCTTTTTTCGAAAGGGCCACGGTGGGAGGGGCTGTTACAAAATTCATTTGCCTCCTGTGAGGATCGAACTGACGACCTCTGGTTTACTAGACCAGCGCTCTGCCACTGAGCTAAGGAGGCGCCTCCTAGCGCACTTTTCGGGTACTTTGTTCTTACAGACTAGTGAATCGGAGCCCTTCAGCTCGAAACGCACCGCATGAGCGACCATTATTTGCATTTAGTTAGCACAGCTGCTGCTTTCCTACACATCTCACACTATATCGATGTACAACTAAAATTCCAAAACAACACATTTATTTCATTTCAGAGTCACTTTCAGCTTCAAATACCGTTCCTCTGATATTCATACGAAGCTAGGCATCGTCGTAACCCGTTACGTTCATTACGCAAGGCTCACGAGAGGGGCGCATGTTGGATCCGCGTAGACACCAAGTTTTGCGCCGCCCAGCGTGGGGCTCGAACCCACGACCCTGAGATTAAGAGTCTCATGCTCTACCGACTGAGCTAGCCGGGCTGCACGCAACGCGTTACGAGCCATACAATACTGATTTGACCTGCGACCATCTATTGAAGATTCTTTTGACTACAGCTTATTTCCTGCTGCCACAAATCAGCTACAATCCTATTCAATGAAAAATTGTCTCCGAAAGGCATCAAATCTGCTTGAAATGATACGTGGCTATCAGCACCATTATTCAACACACATGCTCGACAGTGCGCAGACGCCTGTGGCGTAGCCCTTGGCTCCTGAATCAGATGCAGTAGTTCCAACAAAAACTCTCCTGAACGGCACTGTGCCGAAAACTTCGCTACAGATCACCCTTGTCTTGCTTGTGCTTCTGGTAGACGCCGGTTTTGCAGCCAGGAAGCGGACAGCAGCAACTTCCAACTAGTTTTAGAGTACTCAAACAACACAGTAAAACAGCATGCATCTTTTGCAGAACAGGAAAAACTCGACCGTGACAGGATTCGAACCTGCAATCTTCGGATCCGAAGTCCGACGCCTTATCCATTAGGCCACACGGTCACTGGCGCAATATACTTCTCCACACACACCTCATTTTCGACATTTGTACACTTGGCAGAATGAATTTCCCATCTTTGACGCAGTTCTCCATCTCAAATTTCAGTACTAAAAGTACGACGCTACTTCTTGCTGTGTCCCATCGCAAGTTACATTCAAGCCCTTATGACGCTGATCAAACAAGAGAAGGCAAATCAGCTTCAATCGCTTAGTGCCATCTCAGTCGCTTGCAGAAGGTACCTCACCCTATGTGATACAATGGCGAGTTGTCGCTATTACCAAAGCGGCGGCGGTGCCGACGACGACGACGACGACGACAATCGCGAGGGTCTTTATCAGGGGTAGAAAATACATCACAAGAACTAAGTATTTCACGTCGGCATTCTCCGGAGACTGCCAAAAGCAGCAGTTTCTGGTGCCCACTTTAATAGCACCATTCACACTATTCATTTGCGAGAGCATTTCTTAAATACCGCACCCATTCATAATTTTTTTATCCTTGACCGCTTTTTTCGAAAGGGCCACGGTGGGAGGGGCTGTTACAAAATTCATTTGCCTCCTGTGAGGATCGAACTGACGACCTTTGGTTTACTAGACCAGCGCTCTGCCACTGAGCTAAGGAGGCGCCTCTTAGCGCGCTTTTCGGGTACTTTGTTCTTACAGACTAGTGAATCGGAGCCCTTCAGCTCGAAACGCACCGCATGAGCGACCATTATTTGCATTTAGTTAGCACAGCTGCTGCTTTCCTACACATCTCACACTATATCGATGTACAACTAAAATTCCAAAACAACACATTTATTTCATTTCAGAGTCACTTTCAGCTTCAAATACCGTTCCTCTGATATTCAACCGAAGCTAGGCATCGTCGTAACCCGTTACGTTCATTACGTAAGGCTCACGAGATGGGCGCATGTTGGATCCGCGTAGACACAAAATTTTGCGCCGCCCAGCGTGGGGCTCGAACCCACGACCCTGAGATTAAGAGTCTCATGCTCTACCGACTGAGCTAGCCGGGCTGCACGCAACGCGTTACGAGCCATACAATACTGATTTGACCTGCGACCATCTATTGAAGATTCTTTTGACTACAGCTTATTTCCTGCTGCCACAAATCAGCTACAATCCTATTCAATGAAAAATTGTCTCCGAAAAGCATCAAATCTGCTTGAAATGATACGTGGCTATCAGCACCATTATTCAACACACATGCTCGACAGTGCGCAGACGCCTGTGGCGTAGCCCTTGGCTCCTGAATCAGATGCAGTAGTTCCAACAAAAACTCTCCTGAACGGCACTGTGCCGAAAACTTCGCTACAGATCACCCTTGTCTTGCTTGTGCTTCTGGTAGACGCCGGTTTTGCAGCCAGGAAGCGGACAGCAGCAACTTCCAACTAGTTTTAGAGTACTCAAACAACACAGTAAAACAGCATGCATCTTTTGCAGAACAGGAAAAACTCGACCGTGACAGGATTCGAACCTGCAATCTTCGGATCCGAAGTCCGACGCCTTATCCATTAGGCCACACCTTCACTGGCGCAATATGCTTCTCCACACACACCTCATTTTCGCCATTTGTACACTTGGCAGAATGAATTTCCCATCTTTGACGCAGTTCTCCATCTCAAATTTCAGTACTAAAAGTACGACGCTACTTCTTGCTGTGTCCCATCGCAAGTTACATTCAAGCCCTTATGACGCTGATCAAACAAGAGAAGGCAAATCAGCTTCAATCGCTTAGTGCCATCTCAGTCGCTTGCAGAAGGTACCTCACCCTATGTGATACAATGGCGAGTTGTCGCTATTACCAAAGCGGCGGCGGCGCCGACGACGACGACGACAATCGCGAGGGTCTTTATCAGGGGTAGAAAATACATCACAAGAACTAAGTATTTCACGTCGGCATTCTCCGGAGACTGCCAAAAGCAGCAGTTTCTGGTGCCCACTTTAATAGCACCATTCACACTATTCATTTGCGAGAGCATTTCTTAAATACCGCACCCATTCATAATTTTTTTATCCTTGACCGCTTTTTTCGAAAGGGCCACGGTGGGAGGGGCTGTTACAAAATTCATTTGCCTCCTGTGAGGATCGAACTGACGACCTCTGGTTTACTAGACCAGCGCTCTGCCACTGAGCTAAGGAGGCGCCTCCTAGCGCACTTTTCGGGTACTTTGTTCTTACAGACTAGTGAATCGGAGCCCTTCAGCTCGAAACGCACCGCATGAGCGACCATTATTTGCATTTAGTTAGCACAGCTGCTGCTTTCCTACACATCTCACACTATATCGATGTACAACTAAAATTCCAAAACAACACATTTATTTCATTTCAGAGTCACTTTCAGCTTCAAATACCGTTCCTCTGATATTCATATGAAGCTAGGCATCGTCGTAACCCGTAACGTTCATTATGCAAGGCTCACGAGAGGGGCGCATGTTGGATCCGCGTAGACACAAAATTTTGCGCCGCCCAGCGTGGGGCTCGAACCCACGACCCTGAGATTAAGAGTCTCATGCTCTACCGACTGAGCTAGCCGGGCTGCACGCAACGCGTTACGAGCCATACAATACTGATTTGACCTGCGACCATCTATTGAAGATTCTTTTGACTACAGCTTATTTCCTGCTGCCACAAATCAGCTACAATCCTATTCAATGAAAAATTGTCTCCGAAAGGCATCAAATCTGCTTGAAATGATACGTGGCTATCAGCACCATTATTCAACACACATGCTCGACAGTGCGCAGACGCCTGTGGCGTAGCCCTTGGCTCCTGAATCAGATGCAGTAGTTCCAACAAAAACTCTCCTGAACGGCACTGTGCCGAAAACTTCGCTACAGATCACCCTTGTCTTGCTTGTGCTTCTGGTAGACGCCGGTTTTGCAGCCAGGAAGCGGACAGCAGCAACTTCCAACTAGTTTTAGAGTACTCAAACAACACAGTAAAACAGCATGCATCTTTTGCAGAACAGGAAAAACTCGACCGTCACAGGATTCGAACCTGCAATCTTCGGATCCGAAGTCCGACGCCTTATCCATTAGGCCACACCTTCACTGGCCCAATATACTTCTCCACACACACCTCACTTTCGCCATTTGTACACTTGGCAGAATGAATTTCCTATCTTTGACGCAGTTCTCCATCTAAAATTTCAGT
The DNA here is from genome assembly GCF_023864275.1 of Schistocerca cancellata. Taxonomy (NCBI): domain Eukaryota; kingdom Metazoa; phylum Arthropoda; class Insecta; order Orthoptera; family Acrididae; genus Schistocerca; species Schistocerca cancellata. The sequence goes on from NW_026047108.1 coordinate 783,922, forward strand.
ACTAAAAGTACGACGCTACTTCTTGCTGTGTCCCATCGCAAGTTACATTCAAGCCCTTATGACGCTGATCAAACAAGAGAAGGCAAATCAGCTTCAATCGCTTAGTGCCATCTCAGTCGCTTGCAGAAGGTACCTCACCCTATGTGATACAATGGCGAGTTGTCGCTATTACCAAAGCGGCGGCGGCGCCGACGACGACGACGACGACGACGACAATCGCGAGGGTTTTTATCAGGGGTAGAAAATACATCACAAGAACTAAGTATTTCACGTCGGCATTCTCCGGAGACTGCCAAAAGCAGCAGTTTCTGGTGCCCACTTTAATAGCACCATTCACACTATTCATTTGCGAGAGCATTTCTTAAATACCGCACCCATTCATAATTTTTTTATCCTTGACCGCTTTTTTCGAAAGGGCCACGGTGGGAGGGGCTGTTACAAAATTCATTTGCCTCCTGTGAGGATCGAACTGACGACCTCTGGTTTACTAGACCAGCGCTCTGCCACTGAGCTAAGGAGGCGCCACCTAGCGCGCTTTTCGGGTACTTTGTTCTTACAGACTAGTGAATCGGAGCCCTTCAGCTCGAAACGCACCGCATGAGCGACCATTATTTGCATTTAGTTAGCACAGCTGCTGCTTTCCTACACATCTCACACTATATCGATGTACAACTAAAATTCCAAAACAACACATTTATTTCATTTCAGAGTCACTTTCAGCTTCAAATACCGTTCCTCTGATATTCATACGAAGCTAGGCATCGTCGTAACCCGTTACGTTCATTACGCAAGGCTCACGAGAGGGGCGCATGTTGGATCCGCGTAGACACCAAGTTTTGCGCCGCCCAGCGTGGGGCTCGAACCCACGACCCTGAGATTAAGAGTCTCATGCTCTACCGACTGAGCTAGCCGGGCTGCACGCAACGCGTTACGAGCCATACAATACTGATTTGACCTGCGACCATCTATTGAAGATTCTTTTGACTACAGCTTATTTCCTGCTGCCACAAATCAGCTACAATCCTATTCAATGAAAAATTGTCTCCGAAAGGCATCAAATCTGCTTGAAATGATACGTGGCTATCAGCACCATTATTCAACACACATGCTCGACAGTGCGCAGACGCCTGTGGCGTAGCCCTTGGCTCCTGAATCAGATGCAGTAGTTCCAACAAAAACTCTCCTGAACGGCACTGTGCCGAAAACTTCGCTACAGATCACCCTTGTCTTGCTTGTGCTTCTGGTAGACGCCGGTTTTGCAGCCAGGAAGCGGACAGCAGCAACTTCCAACTAGTTTTAGAGTACTCAAACAACACAGTAAAACAGCATGCATCTTTTGCAGAACAGGAAAAACTCGACCGTGACAGGATTCGAACCTGCAATCTTCGGATCCGAAGTCCGACGCCTTATCCATTAGGCCACACGGTCACTGGCGCAATATACTTCTCCACACACACCTCATTTTCGACATTTGTACACTTGGCAGAATGAATTTCCCATCTTTGACGCAGTTCTCCATCTCAAATTTCAGTACTAAAAGTACGACGCTACTTCTTGCTGTGTCCCATCGCAAGTTACATTCAAGCCCTTATGACGCTGATCAAACAAGAGAAGGCAAATCAGCTTCAATCGCTTAGTGCCATCTCAGTCGCTTGCAGAAGGTACCTCACCCTATGTGATACAATGGCGAGTTGTCGCTATTACCAAAGCGGCGGCGGTGCCGACGACGACGACGACGACGACAATCGCGAGGGTCTTTATCAGGGGTAGAAAATACATCACAAGAACTAAGTATTTCACGTCGGCATTCTCCGGAGACTGCCAAAAGCAGCAGTTTCTGGTGCCCACTTTAATAGCACCATTCACACTATTCATTTGCGAGAGCATTTCTTAAATACCGCACCCATTCATAATTTTTTTATCCTTGACCGCTTTTTTCGAAAGGGCCACGGTGGGAGGGGCTGTTACAAAATTCATTTGCCTCCTGTGAGGATCGAACTGACGACCTTTGGTTTACTAGACCAGCGCTCTGCCACTGAGCTAAGGAGGCGCCTCCTAGCGCACTTTTCGGGTACTTTGTTCTTACAGACTAGTGAATCGGAGCCCTTCAGCTCGAAACGCACCGCATGAGCGACCATTATTTGCATTTAGTTAGCACAGCTGCTGCTTTCCTACACATCTCACACTATATCGATGTACAACTAAAATTCCAAAACAACACATTTATTTCATTTCAGAGTCACTTTCAGCTTCAAATACCGTTCCTCTGATATTCATATGAAGCTAGGCATCGTCGTAACCCGTTACGTTCATTACGTAAGGCTCACGAGATGGGCGCATGTTGGATCCGCGTAGACACAAAATTTTGCGCCGCCCAGCGTGGGGCTCGAACCCACGACCCTGAGATTAAGAGTCTGATGCTCTACCGACTGAGCTAGCCGGGCTGCACGCAACGCGTTACGAGCCATACAATACTGATTTGACCTGCGACCATCTATTGAAGATTCTTTTGACTACAGCTTATTTCCTGCTGCCACAAATCAGCTACAATCCTATTCAATGAAAAATTGTCTCCGAAAAGCATCAAATCTGCTTGAAATGATACGTGGCTATCAGCACCATTATTCAACACAACTGCTCGACAGTGCGCAGACGCCTGTGGCGTAGCCCTTGGCTCCTGAATCAGATGCAGTAGTTCCTACAAAAACTCTCCTGAACGGCACTGTGCCGAAAACTTCGCTACAGATCACCCTTGTCTTGCTTGTGCTTCTGGTAGACGCCGGTTTTGCAGCCAGGAAGCGGACAGCAGCAACTTCCAACTAGTTTTAGAGTACTCAAACAACACAGTAAAACAGCATGCATCTTTTGCAGAACAGGAAAAACTCGACCGTGACAGGATTCGAACCTGCAATCTTCGGATCCGAAGTCCGACGCCTTATCCATTAGGCCACACCTTCACTGGCGCAATATACTTCTCCACACACACCTCATTTTCGCCATTTGTACACTTGGCAGAATGAATTTCCCATCTTTGACGCAGTTCTCCATCTCAAATTTCAGTACTAAAAGTACGACGCTACTTCTTGCTGTGTCCCATCGCAAGTTACATTCAAGCCCTTATGACGCTGATCAAACAAGAGAAGGCAAATCAGCTTCAATCGCTTAGTGCCATCTCAGTCGCTTGCAGAAGGTACCTCACCCTATGTGATACAATGGCGAGTTGTCGCTATTACCAAAGCGGCGGCGGCGCCGACGACGACGACGACGACGACGACAATCGCGAGGGTCTTTATCAGGGGTAGAAAATACATCACAAGAACTAAGTATTTCACGTCGGCATTCTCCGGAGACTGCCAAAAGCAGCAGTTTCTGGTGCCCACTTTAATAGCACCATTCACACTATTCATTTGCGAGAGCATTTCTTAAATACCGCACCCATTCATAATTTTTTTATCCTTGACCGCTTTTTTCGAAAGGGCCACGGTGGGAGGGGCTGTTACAAAATTCATTTGCCTCCTGTGAGGATCGAACTGACGACCTCTGGTTTACTAGACCAGCGCTCTGCCACTGAGCTAAGGAGGCGCCTCCTAGCGCACTTTTCGGGTACTTTGTTCTTACAGACTAGTGAATCGGAGCCCTTCAGCTCGAAACGCACCGCATGAGCGACCATTATTTGCATTTAGTTAGCACAGCTGCTGCTTTCCTACACATCTCACACTATATCGATGTACAACTAAAATTCCAAAACAACACATTTATTTCATTTCAGAGTCACTTTCAGCTTCAAATACCGTTCCTCTGATATTCATATGAAGCTAGGCATCGTCGTAACCCGTAACGTTCATTATGCAAGGCTCACGAGAGGGGCGCATGTTGGATCCGCGTAGACACAAAATTTTGCGCCGCCCAGCGTGGGGCTCGAACCCACGACCCTGAGATTAAGAGTCTCATGCTCTACCGACTGAGCTAGCCAGGCTGCACGCAACGCGTTACGAGCCATACAATACTGATTTGACCTGCGACCATCTATTGAAGATTCTTTTGACTACAGCTTATTTCCTGCTGCCACAAATCAGCTACAATCCTATTCAATGAAAAATTGTCTCCGAAAGGCATCAAATCTGCTTGAAATGATACGTGGCTATCAGCACCATTATTCAACACACATGCTCGACAGTGCGCAGACGCCTGTGGCGTAGCCCTTGGCTCCTGAATCAGATGCAGTAGTTCCAACAAAAACTCTCCTGAACGGCACTGTGCCGAAAACTTCGCTACAGATCACCCTTGTCTTGCTTGTGCTTCTGGTAGACGCCGGTTTTGCAGCCAGGAAGCGGACAGCAGCAACTTCCAACTAGTTTTAGAGTACTCAAACAACACAGTAAAACAGCATGCATCTTTTGCAGAACAGGAAAAACTCGACCGTGACAGGATTCGAAGCTGCAATCTTCGCATCCGAAGTCCGACGCCTTGTCCATTAGGCCACACCTTCACTGGCGCAATATACTTCTCCACACACACCTCATTTTCGCCATTTGTACACTTGGCAGAATGAATTTCCCATCTTTGACGCAGTTCTCCATCTCAAATTTCAGTACTAAAAGTACGACGCTACTTCTTGCTGTGTCCCATCGCAAGTTACATTCAAGCCCTTATGACGCTGATCAAACAAGAGAAGGAAAATCAGCTTCAATCGCTTAGTGCCATCTCAGTCGCTTGCAGAAGGTGCCTCACCCTATGTGATACAATGGCGAGTTGTCGCTATTACCAAAGCGGCGGCGGCGCCGACGACGACGACGACGACGACAATCGCGAGGGTCTTTATCAGGGATAGAAAATACATCACAAGAACTAAGTATTTCACGTCGGCATTCTCCGGAGACTGCCAAAAGCAGCAGTTTCTGGTGCCCACTTAAATAGCACCATTCACACTATTCATTTGCGAGAGCATTTCTTAAATACCGCACCCATTCATAATTTTTTTATCCTTGACCGCTTTTTTCGAAAGGGCCACGGTGGGAGGGGCTGTTACAAAATTCATTTGCCTCCTGTGAGGATCGAAGTGACGACCTCTGGTTTACTAGACCAGCGCTCTGCCACTGAGCTAAGGAGGCGCCTCCTAGCGCACTTTTCGGGTACTTTGTTCTTACAGACTAGTGAATCGGAGCCCTTCAGCTCGAAACGCACCGCATGAGCGACCATTATTTGCATTTAGTTAGCACAGCTGCTGCTTTCCTACACATCTCACACTATATCGATGTACAACTAAAATTCCAAAACAACACATTTATTTCATTTCAGAGTCACTTTCAGCTTCAAATACCGTTCCTCTGATATTCATACGAAGCTAGGCATCGTCGTAACCCGTTACGTTCATTACGCAAGGCTCACGAGAGGGGCGCATGTTGGATCCGCGTAGACACAAAATTTTGCGCCGCCCAGCGTGGGGCTCGAACCCACGACCCTGAGATTAAGAGTCTCATGCTCTACCGACTGAGCTAGCCGGGCTGCACGCAACGCGTTACGAGCCATACAATACTGATTTGACCTGCGACCATCTATTGAAGATTCTTTTGACTACAGCTTATTTCCTGCTGCCACAAATCAGCTACAATCCTATTCAATGAAAAATTGTCTCCGAAAGGCATCAAATCTGCTTGAAATGATACGTGGCTATCAGCACCATTATTCAACACACATGCTCGACAGTGCGCAGACGCCTGTGGCGTAGCCCTTGGCTCCTGAATCAGATGCAGTAGTTCCAACAAAAACTCTCCTGAACGGCACTGTGCCGAAAACTTCGCTACAGATCACCCTTGTCTTGCTTGTGCTTCTGGTAGACGCCGGTTTTGCAGCCAGGAAGCGGACAGCAGCAACTTCCAACTAGTTTTAGAGTACTCAAACAACACAGTAAAACAGCATGCATCTTTTGCAGAACAGGAAAAACTCGACCGTGACAGGATTCGAACCTGCAATCTTCGGATCCGAAGTCCGACGCCTTATCCATTAGGCCACACCTTCACTTGCGCAATATACTTCTCCACACACACCTCATTTTCGCCATTTGTACACTTGGCAGAATGAATTTCCCATCTTTGACGCAGTTCTCCATCTCAAATTTCAGTACTAAAAGTACGACGCTACTTCTTGCTGTGTCCCATCGCAAGTTACATTCAAGCCCTTATGACGCTGATCAAACAAGAGAAGGAAAATCAGCTTCAATCGCTTAGTGCCATCTCAGTCGCTTGCAGAAGGTGCCTCACCCTATGTGATACAATGGCGAGTTGTCGCTATTACCAAAGCGGCGGCGGCGCCGACGACGACGACGACGACGACAATCGCGAGGGTCTTTATCAGGGATAGAAAATACATCACAAGAACTAAGTATTTCACGTCGGCATTCTCCGGAGACTGCCAAAAGCAGCAGTTTCTGGTGCCCACTTAAATAGCACCATTCACACTATTCATTTGCGAGAGCATTTCTTAAATACCGCACCCATTCATAATTTTTTTATCCTTGACCGCTTTTTTCGAAAGGGCCACGGTGGGAGGGGCTGTTACAAAATTCATTTGCCTCCTGTGAGGATCGAAGTGACGACCTCTGGTTTACTAGACCAGCGCTCTGCCACTGAGCTAAGGAGGCGCCTCCTAGCGCACTTTTCGGGTACTTTGTTCTTACAGACTAGTGAATCGGAGCCCTTCAGCTCGAAACGCACCGCATGAGCGACCATTATTTGCATTTAGTTAGCACAGCTGCTGCTTTCCTACACATCTCACACTATATCGATGTACAACTAAAATTCCAAAACAACACATTTATTTCATTTCAGAGTCACTTTCAGCTTCAAATACCGTTCCTCTGATATTCATACGAAGCTAGGCATCGTCGTAACCCGTTACGTTCATTACGCAAGGCTCACGAGATGGGCGCATGTTGGATCCGCGTAGACACAAAATTTTGCGCCGCCCAGCGTGGGGCTCGAACCCACGACCCTGAGATTAAGAGTCTCATGCTCTACCGACTGAGCTAGCCGGGCTGCACGCAACGCGTTACGAGCCATACAATACTGATTTGACCTGCGACCATCTATTGAAGATTCTTTTGACTACAGCTTATTTCCTGCTGCCACAAATCAGCTACAATCCTATTCAATGAAAAATTGTCTCCGAAAGGCATCAAATCTGCTTGAAATGATACGTGGCTATCAGCACCATTATTCAACACACATGCTCGACAGTGCGCAGACGCCTGTGGCGTAGCCCTTGGCTCCTGAATCAGATGCAGTAGTTCCAACAAAAACTCTCCTGAACGGCACTGTGCCGAAAACTTCGCTACAGATCACCCTTGTCTTGCTTGTGCTTCTGGTAGACGCCGGTTTTGCAGCCAGGAAGCGGACAGCAGCAACTTCCAACTAGTTTTAGAGTACTCAAACAACACAGTAAAACAGCATGCATCTTTTGCAGAACAGGAAAAACTCGACCGTCACAGGATTCGAACCTGCAATCTTCGGATCCGAAGTCCGACGCCTTATCCATTAGGCCACACCTTCACTGGCGCAATATACTTCTCCACACACACCTCATTTTCGCCATTTGTACACTTGGCAGAATGAATTTCCCATCTTTGACGCAGTTCTCCATCTCAAATTTCAGTACTAAAAGTACGACGCTACTTCTTGCTGTGTCCCATCGCAAGTTACATTCAAGCCCTTATGACGCTCATCAAACAAGAGAAGGAAAATCAGCTTCAATCGCTTAGTGCCATCTCAGTCGCTTGCAGAAGGTACCTCACCCTATGTGATACAATGGCGAGTTGTCGCTATTACCAAAGCGGCGGCGGCGCCGACGACGACGACGACGACGACGACGACAATCGCGAGGGTCTTTATCAGGGGTAGAAAATACATCACAAGAACTAAGTATTTCACGTCGGCATTCTCCGGAGACTGCCAAAAGCAGCAGTTTCTGGTGCCCACTTTAATAGCACCATTCACACTATTCATTTGCGAGAGCATTTCTTAAATACCGCACCCATTCATAATTTTTTTATCCTTGACCGCTTTTTTCGAAAGGGCCACGGTGGGAGGGGCTGTTACAAAATTCATTTGCCTCCTGTGAGGATCGAACTGACGACCTCTGGTTTACTAGACCAGCGCTCTGCCACTGAGCTAAGGAGGCGCCTCCTAGCGCACTTTTCGGGTACTTTGTTCTTACAGACTAGTGAATCGGAGCCCTTCAGCTCGAAACGCACCGCATGAGCGACCATTATTTGCATTTAGTTAGCACAGCTGCTGCTTTCCTACACATCTCACACTATATCGATGTACAACTAAAATTCGAAAACAACACATTTATTTCATTTCAGAGTCACTTTCAGCTTCAAATACCGTTCCTCTGATATTCATACGAAGCTAGGCATCGTCGTAACCCGTTACGTTCATTACGCAAGGCTCACGAGATGGGCGCATGTTGGATCCGCGTAGACACAAAATTTTGCGCCGCCCAGCGTGGGGCTCGAACCCACGACCCTGAGATTAAGAGTCTCATGCTCTACCGACTGAGCTAGCCGGGCTGCACGCAACGCGTTACGAGCCATACAATACTGATTGACCTGCGACCATCTATTGAAGATTCTTTTGACTACAGCTTATTTCCTGCTGCCACAAATCAGCTACAATCCTATTCAATGAAAAATTGTCTCCGAAAGGCATCAAATCTGCTTGAAATGATACGTGGCTATCAGCACCATTATTCAACACACATGCTCGACAGTGCGCAGACGCCTGTGGCGTAGCCCTTGGCTCCTGAATCAGATGCAGTAGTTCCAACAAAAACTCTCCTGAACGGCACTGTGCCGAAAACTTCGCTACAGATCACCCTTGTCTTGCTTGTGCTTCTGGTAGACGCCGGTTTTGCAGCCAGGAAGCGGACAGCAGCAACTTCCAACTAGTTTTAGAGTACTCAAACAACACAGTAAAACAGCATGCATCTTTTGCAGAACAGGAAAAACTCGACCGTGACAGGATTCGAACCTGCAATCTTCGGATCCGAAGTCCGACGCCTTATCCATTAGGCCACACGGTCACTGGCGCAATATACTTCTCCACACACACCTCATTTTCGCCATTTGTACACTTGGCAATATGAATTTCCCATCTTTGACGCAGTTCTCCATCTCAAATTTCAGTACTAAAAGTACGACGCTACTTCTTGCTGTGTCCCATCGCAAGTTACATTCAAGCCCTTATGACGCTGATCAAACAAGAGAAGGCAAATCAGCTTCAATCGCTTAGTGCCATCTCAGTCGCCTACAGAAGGTACCTCACCCTATGTGATACAATGGCGAGTTGTCGCTATTACCAAAGCGGCGGCGGCGCCGACGACGACGACGACTATCGCGAGGGTCTTTATCAGGGGTAGAAAATACATCACAAGAACTAAGTATTTCACGTCGGCATTCTCCGGAGACTGCCAAAAGCAGCAGTTTCTGGTGCCCACTTTAATAGCACCATTCACACTATTCATTTGCGAGAGCATTTCTTAAATACCGCACCCATTCATAACTTTTTTATCCTTGACCGCTTTTTTCGAAAGGGCCACGGTGGGAGGGGCTGTTACAAAATTCATTTGCCTCCTGTGAGGATCGAACTGACGACCTTTGGTTTACTAGACCAGCGCTCTGCCACTGAGCTAAGGAGGCGCCTCCTAGCGCACTTTTCGGGTACTTTGTTCTTACAGACTAGTGAATCGGAGCCCTTCAGCTCGAAACGCACCGCATGAGCGACCATTATTTGCATTTAGTTAGCACAGCTGCTGCTTTCCTACACATCTCACACTATATCGATGTACAACTAAAATTCCAAAACAACACATTTATTTCATTTCAGAGTCACTTTCAGCTTCAAACACCGTTCCTCTGATATTCATATGAAGCTAGGCATCGTCGTAACCCGTTACGTTCATTACGCAAGGCTCACGAGATGGGCGCATGTTGGATCCGCGTAGACACAAAATTTTGCGCCGCCCAGCGTGGGGCTCGAACCCACGACCCTGAGATTAAGAGTCTCATGCTCTACCGACTGAGCTAGCCGGGCTGCACGCAACGCGTTACGAGCCATACAATACTGATTGACCTGCGACCATCTATTGAAGATTCTTTTGACTACAGCTTATTTCCTGCTGCCACAAATCAGCTACAATCCTATTCAATGAAAAATTGTCTCCGAAAGGCATCAAATCTGCTTGAAATGATACGTGGCTATCAGCACCATTATTCAACACACATGCTCGACAGTGCGCAGACGCCTGTGGCGTAGCCCTTGGCTCCTGAATCAGATGCAGTAGTTCCAACAAAAACTCTCCTGAACGGCACTGTGCCGAAAACTTCGCTACAGATCACCCTTGTCTTGCTTGTGCTTCTGGTAGACGCCGGTTTTGCAGCCAGGAAGCGGACAGCAGCAACTTCCAACTAGTTTTAGAGTACTCAAACAACACAGTAAAACAGCATGCATCTTTTGCAGAACAGGAAAAACTCGACCGTGACAGGATTCGAACCTGCAATCTTCGGATCCGAAGTCCGACGCCTTATCCATTAGGCCACACGGTCACTGGCGCAATATACTTCTCCACACACACCTCATTTTCGCCATTTGTACACTTGGCAGAATGAATTTCCCATCTTTGACGCAGTTCTCCATCTCAAATTTCAGTACTAAAAGTACGACGCTACTTCTTGCTGTGTCCCATCGCAAGTTACATTCAAGCCCTTATGACGCTGATCAAACAAGAGGTGGCAAATCGGCTTCAATCGCTTAGTGCCATCTCAGTCGCTTGCAGAAGGTACCTCACCCTATGTGATACAATGGCGAGTTGTCGCTATTACCAAAGCGGCGGCGGCGCCGACGACTACGACGACGACGACGACGACGACAATCGCGAGGGTCTTTATCAGGGGTAGAAAATACATCACAAGAACGAAGTATTTCACGTCGGCATTCTCCGGAGACTGCCAAAAGCAGCAGTTTCTGGTGCCCAATTTAATAGCACCATTCACACTATTCATTTGCGAGAGCATTTCTTAAATACCGCACCCATTCATAATTTTTTTATCCTTGACCGCTTTTTTCGAAAGGGCCACGGTGGGAGGGGCTGTTACAAAATTCATTTGCCTCCTGTGAGGATCGAACTGACGACCTCTGGTTTACTAGACCAGCGCTCTGCCACTGAGCTAAGGAGGCGCCTCCTAGCGCACTTTTCGGGTACTTTGTTCTTACAGACTAGTGAATCGGAGCCCTTCAGCTCGAAACGCACCGCATGAGCGACCATTATTTGCATTTAGTTAGCACAGCTGCTGCTTTCCTACACATCTCACACTATATCGATGTACAACTAAAATTCCAAAACAACACATTTATTTCATTTCAGAGTCACTTTCAGCTTCAAATACCGTTCCTCTGATATTCATATGAAGCTAGGCATCGTCGTAACCCGTTACGTTCATTACGCAAGGCTCACGAGATGGGCGCATGTTGGATCCGCGTAGACACAAAATTTTGCGCCGCCCAGCGTGGGGCTCGAACCCACGACCCTGAGATTAAGAGTCTCATGCTCTACCGACTGAGCTAGCCGGGCTGCACGCAACGCGTTACGAGCCATACAATACTGATTGACCTGCGACCATCTATTGAAGATTCTTTTGACTACAGCTTATTTCCTGCTGCCACAAATCAGCTACAATCCTATTCAATGAAAAATTGTCTCCGAAAGGCATCAAATCTGCTTGAAATGATACGTGGCTATCAGCACCATTATTCAACACACATCCTCGACAGTGCGCAGACGCCTGTGGCGTAGCCCTTGGCTCCTGAATCAGATGCAGTAGTTCCAACAAAAACTCTCCTGAACGGCACTGTGCCGAAAACTTCGCTACAGATCACCCTTGTCTTGCTTGTGCTTCTGGTAGACGCCGGTTTTGCAGCCAGGAAGCGGACAGCAGCAACTTCCAACTAGTTTTAGAGTACTCAAACAACACAGTAAAACAGCATGCATCTTTTGCAGAACAGGAAAAACTCGACCGTGACAGGATTCGAACCTGCAATCTTCGGATCCGAAGTCCGACGCCTTATCCATTAGGCCACACGGTCACTGGCGCAATATACTTCTCCACACACACCTCATTTTCGCCATTTGTACACTTGGCAGAATGAATTTCCCATCTTTGACGCAGTTCTCCATCTCAAATTTCAGTACTAAAAGTACGACGCTACTTCTTGCTGTGTCCCATCGCAAGTTACATTCAAGCCCTTATGACGCTCATCAAACAAGAGAAGGAAAATCAGCTTCAATCGCTTAGTGCCATCTCAGTCGCTTGCAGAAGGTACCTCACCCTATGTGATACAATGGCGAGTTGTCGCTATTACCAAAGCGGCGGCGGCGCCGACGACGACGACGACGACGACGACGACAATCGCGAGGGTCTTTATCAGGGGTAGAAAATACATCACAAGAACTAAGTATTTCACGTCGGCATTCTCCGGAGACTGCCAAAAGCAGCAGTTTCTGGTGCCCACTTTAATAGCACCATTCACACTATTCATTTGCGAGAGCATTTCTTAAATACCGCACCCATTCATAATTTTTTTATCCTTGACCGCTTTTTTCGAAAGGGCCACGGTGGGAGGGGCTGTTACAAAATTCATTTGCCTCCTGTGAGGATCGAACTGACGACCTCTGGTTTACTAGACCAGCGCTCTGCCACTGAGCTAAGGAGGCGCCTCCTAGCGCACTTTTCGGGTACTTTGTTCTTACAGACTAGTGAATCGGAGCCCTTCAGCTCGAAACGCACCGCATGAGCGACCATTATTTGCATTTAGTTAGCACAGCTGCTGCTTTCCTACACATCTCACACTATATCGATGTACAACTAAAATTCGAAAACAACACATTTATTTCATTTCAGAGTCACTTTCAGCTTCAAATACCGTTCCTCTGATATTCATACGAAGCTAGGCATCGTCGTAACCCGTTACGTTCATTACGCAAGGCTCACGAGATGGGCGCATGTTGGATCCGCGTAGACACAAAATTTTGCGCCGCCCAGCGTGGGGCTCGAACCCACGACCCTGAGATTAAGAGTCTCATGCTCTACCGACTGAGCTAGCCGGGCTGCACGCAACGCGTTACGAGCCATACAATACTGATTGACCTGCGACCATCTATTGAAGATTCTTTTGACTACAGCTTATTTCCTGCTGCCACAAATCAGCTACAATCCTATTCAATGAAAAATTGTCTCCGAAAGGCATCAAATCTGCTTGAAATGATACGTGGCTATCAGCACCATTATTCAACACACATGCTCGACAGTGCGCAGACGCCTGTGGCGTAGCCCTTGGCTCCTGAATCAGATGCAGTAGTTCCAACAAAAACTCTCCTGAACGGCACTGTGCCGAAAACTTCGCTACAGATCACCCTTGTCTTGCTTGTGCTTCTGGTAGACGCCGGTTTTGCAGCCAGGAAGCGGACAGCAGCAACTTCCAACTAGTTTTAGAGTACTCAAACAACACAGTAAAACAGCATGCATCTTTTGCAGAACAGGAAAAACTCGACCGTGACAGGATTCGAACCTGCAATCTTCGGATCCGAAGTCCGACGCCTTATCCATTAGGCCACACGGTCACTGGCGCAATATACTTCTCCACACACACCTCATTTTCGCCATTTGTACACTTGGCAATATGAATTTCCCATCTTTGACGCAGTTCTCCATCTCAAATTTCAGTACTAAAAGTACGACGCTACTTCTTGCTGTGTCCCATCGCAAGTTACATTCAAGCCCTTATGACGCTGATCAAACAAGAGAAGGCAAATCAGCTTCAATCGCTTAGTGCCATCTCAGTCGCCTACAGAAGGTACCTCACCCTATGTGATACAATGGCGAGTTGTCGCTATTACCAAAGCGGCGGCGGCGCCGACGACGACGACGACTATCGCGAGGGTCTTTATCAGGGGTAGAAAATACATCACAAGAACTAAGTATTTCACGTCGGCATTCTCCGGAGACTGCCAAAAGCAGCAGTTTCTGGTGCCCACTTTAATAGCACCATTCACACTATTCATTTGCGAGAGCATTTCTTAAATACCGCACCCATTCATAACTTTTTTATCCTTGACCGCTTTTTTCGAAAGGGCCACGGTGGGAGGGGCTGTTACAAAATTCATTTGCCTCCTGTGAGGATCGAACTGACGACCTTTGGTTTACTAGACCAGCGCTCTGCCACTGAGCTAAGGAGGCGCCTCCTAGCGCACTTTTCGGGTACTTTGTTCTTACAGACTAGTGAATCGGAGCCCTTCAGCTCGAAACGCACCGCATGAGCGACCATTATTTGCATTTAGTTAGCACAGCTGCTGCTTTCCTACACATCTCACACTATATCGATGTACAACTAAAATTCCAAAACAACACATTTATTTCATTTCAGAGTCACTTTCAGCTTCAAACACCGTTCCTCTGATATTCATATGAAGCTAGGCATCGTCGTAACCCGTTACGTTCATTACGCAAGGCTCACGAGATGGGCGCATGTTGGATCCGCGTAGACACAAAATTTTGCGCCGCCCAGCGTGGGGCTCGAACCCACGACCCTGAGATTAAGAGTCTCATGCTCTACCGACTGAGCTAGCCGGGCTGCACGCAACGCGTTACGAGCCATACAATACTGATTGACCTGCGACCATCTATTGAAGATTCTTTTGACTACAGCTTATTTCCTGCTGCCACAAATCAGCTACAATCCTATTCAATGAAAAATTGTCTCCGAAAGGCATCAAATCTGCTTGAAATGATACGTGGCTATCAGCACCATTATTCAACACACATGCTCGACAGTGCGCAGACGCCTGTGGCGTAGCCCTTGGCTCCTGAATCAGATGCAGTAGTTCCAACAAAAACTCTCCTGAACGGCACTGTGCCGAAAACTTCGCTACAGATCACCCTTGTCTTGCTTGTGCTTCTGGTAGACGCCGGTTTTGCAGCCAGGAAGCGGACAGCAGCAACTTCCAACTAGTTTTAGAGTACTCAAACAACACAGTAAAACAGCATGCATCTTTTGCAGAACAGGAAAAACTCGACCGTGACAGGATTCGAACCTGCAATCTTCGGATCCGAAGTCCGACGCCTTATCCATTAGGCCACACGGTCACTGGCGCAATATACTTCTCCACACACACCTCATTTTCGCCATTTGTACACTTGGCAGAATGAATTTCCCATCTTTGACGCAGTTCTCCATCTCAAATTTCAGTACTAAAAGTACGACGCTACTTCTTGCTGTGTCCCATCGCAAGTTACATTCAAGCCCTTATGACGCTGATCAAACAAGAGGTGGCAAATCGGCTTCAATCGCTTAGTGCCATCTCAGTCGCTTGCAGAAGGTACCTCACCCTATGTGATACAATGGCGAGTTGTCGCTATTACCAAAGCGGCGGCGGCGCCGACGACTACGACGACGACGACGACGACGACAATCGCGAGGGTCTTTATCAGGGGTAGAAAATACATCACAAGAACGAAGTATTTCACGTCGGCATTCTCCGGAGACTGCCAAAAGCAGCAGTTTCTGGTGCCCAATTTAATAGCACCATTCACACTATTCATTTGCGAGAGCATTTCTTAAATACCGCACCCATTCATAATTTTTTTATCCTTGACCGCTTTTTTCGAAAGGGCCACGGTGGGAGGGGCTGTTACAAAATTCATTTGCCTCCTGTGAGGATCGAACTGACGACCTCTGGTTTACTAGACCAGCGCTCTGCCACTGAGCTAAGGAGGCGCCTCCTAGCGCACTTTTCGGGTACTTTGTTCTTACAGACTAGTGAATCGGAGCCCTTCAGCTCGAAACGCACCGCATGAGCGACCATTATTTGCATTTAGTTAGCACAGCTGCTGCTTTCCTACACATCTCACACTATATCGATGTACAACTAAAATTCCAAAACAACACATTTATTTCATTTCAGAGTCACTTTCAGCTTCAAATACCGTTCCTCTGATATTCATATGAAGCTAGGCATCGTCGTAACCCGTTACGTTCATTACGCAAGGCTCACGAGATGGGCGCATGTTGGATCCGCGTAGACACAAAATTTTGCGCCGCCCAGCGTGGGGCTCGAACCCACGACCCTGAGATTAAGAGTCTCATGCTCTACCGACTGAGCTAGCCGGGCTGCACGCAACGCGTTACGAGCCATACAATACTGATTGACCTGCGACCATCTATTGAAGATTCTTTTGACTACAGCTTATTTCCTGCTGCCACAAATCAGCTACAATCCTATTCAATGAAAAATTGTCTCCGAAAGGCATCAAATCTGCTTGAAATGATACGTGGCTATCAGCACCATTATTCAACACACATCCTCGACAGTGCGCAGACGCCTGTGGCGTAGCCCTTGGCTCCTGAATCAGATGCAGTAGTTCCAACAAAAACTCTCCTGAACGGCACTGTGCCGAAAACTTCGCTACAGATCACCCTTGTCTTGCTTGTGCTTCTGGTAGACGCCGGTTTTGCAGCCAGGAAGCGGACAGCAGCAACTTCCAACTAGTTTTAGAGTACTCAAACAACACAGTAAAACAGCATGCATCTTTTGCAGAACAGGAAAAACTCGACCGTGACAGGATTCGAACCTGCAATCTTCGGATCCGAAGTCCGACGCCTTATCCATTAGGCCACACGGTCACTGGCGCAATATACTTCTCCACACACACCTCATTTTCGCCATTTGTACACTTGGCAGAATGAATTTCCCATCTTTGACGCAGTTCTCCATCTCAAATTTCAGTACTAAAAGTACGACGCTACTTCTTGCTGTGTCCCATCGCAAGTTACATTCAAGCCCTTATGACGCTGATCAAACAAGAGAAGGCAAATCAGCTTCAATCGCTTAGTGCCATCTCAGTCGCCTGCAGAAGGTACCTCACCCTATGTGATACAATAGCGAGTTGTCGCTATTACCAAAGCGGCGGCGGCGCCGACGACGACGACGACGACGACGACAATCGCGAGGGTCTTTATCAGGGGTAGAAAATACATCACAAGAACTAAGTATTTCACGTCGGCATTCTCCGGAGACTGCCAAAAGCAGCAGTTTCTGGTGCCCACTTTAATAGCACCATTCACACTATTCATTTGCGAGAGCATTTCTTAAATACCGCACCCATTCATAACTTTTTTATCCTTGACCGCTTTTTTCGAAAGGGCCACGGTGGGAGGGGCTGTTACAAAATTCATTTGCCTCCTGTGAGGATCGAACTGACGACCTTTGGTTTACTAGACCAGCGCTCTGCCACTGAGCTAAGGAGGCGCCTCCTAGCGCACTTTTCGGGTACTTTGTTCTTACAGACTAGTGAATCGGAGCCCTTCAGCTCGAAACGCACCGCATGAGCGACCATTATTTGCATTTAGTTAGCACAGCTGCTGCTTTCCTACACATCTCACACTATATCGAT
Source organism: Schistocerca cancellata (assembly GCF_023864275.1). Lineage (NCBI taxonomy): Eukaryota > Metazoa > Arthropoda > Insecta > Orthoptera > Acrididae > Schistocerca > Schistocerca cancellata. The sequence continues at coordinate 801,425 of NW_026047108.1, forward strand.
GTACAACTAAAATTCCAAAACAACACATTTATTTCATTTCAGAGTCACTTTCAGCTTCAAATACCGTTCCTCTGATATTCATATGAAGCTAGGCATCGTCGTAACCCGTTACGTTCATTACGCAAGGCTCACGAGATGGGCGCATGTTGGATCCGCGTAGACACAAAATTTTGCGCCGCCCAGCGTGGGGCTCGAACCCACGACCCTGAGATTAAGAGTCTCATGCTCTACCGACTGAGCTAGCCGGGCTGCACGCAACGCGTTACGAGCCATACAATACTGATTGACCTGCGACCATCTATTGAAGATTCTTTTGACTACAGCTTATTTCCTGCTGCCACAAATCAGCTACAATCCTATTCAATGAAAAATTGTCTCCGAAAGGCATCAAATCTGCTTGAAATGATACGTGGCTATCAGCACCATTATTCAACACACATGCTCGACAGTGCGCAGACGCCTGTGGCGTAGCCCTTGGCTCCTGAATCAGATGCAGTAGTTCCAACAAAAACTCTCCTGAACGGCACTGTGCCGAAAACTTCGCTACAGATCACCCTTGTCTTGCTTGTGCTTCTGGTAGACGCCGGTTTTGCAGCCAGGAAGCGGACAGCAGCAACTTCCAACTAGTTTTAGAGTACTCAAACAACACAGTAAAACAGCATGCATCTTTTGCAGAACAGGAAAAACTCGACCGTGACAGGATTCGAACCTGCAATCTTCGGATCCGAAGTCCGACGCCTTATCCATTAGGCCACACGGTCACTGGCGCAATATACTTCTCCACACACACCTCATTTTCGCCATTTGTACACTTGGCAATATGAATTTCCCATCTTTGACGCAGTTCTCCATCTCAAATTTCAGTACTAAAAGTACGACGCTACTTCTTGCTGTGTCCCATCGCAAGTTACATTCAAGCCCTTATGACGCTGATCAAACAAGAGAAGGCAAATCAGCTTCAATCGCTTAGTGCCATCTCAGTCGCCTGCAGAAGGTACCTCACCCTATGTGATACAATGGCGAGTTGTCGCTATTACCAAAGCGGCGGCGGCGCCGACGACGACGACGACAATCGCGAGGGTCTTTATCAGGGGTAGAAAATACATCACAAGAACTAAGTATTTCACGTCGGCATTCTCCGGAGACTGCCAAAAGCAGCAGTTTCTGGTGCCCACTTTAATAGCACCATTCACACTATTCATTTGCGAGAGCATTTCTTAAATACCGCACCCATTCATAACTTTTTTATCCTTGACCGCTTTTTTCGAAAGGGCCACGGTGGGAGGGGCTGTTACAAAATTCATTTGCCTCCTGTGAGGATCGAACTGACGACCTTTGGTTTACTAGACCAGCGCTCTGCCACTGAGCTAAGGAGGCGCCTCCTAGCGCACTTTTCGGGTACTTTGTTCTTACAGACTAGTGAATCGGAGCCCTTCAGCTCGAAACGCACCGCATGAGCGACCATTATTTGCATTTAGTTAGCACAGCTGCTGCTTTCCTACACATCTCACACTATATCGATGTACAACTAAAATTCCAAAACAACACATTTATTTCATTTCAGAGTCACTTTCAGCTTCAAATACCGTTCCTCTGATATTCATATGAAGCTAGGCATCGTCGTAACCCGTTACGTTCATTACGCAAGGCTCACGAGATGGGCGCATGTTGGATCCGCGTAGACACAAAATTTTGCGCCGCCCAGCGTGGGGCTCGAACCCACGACCCTGAGATTAAGAGTCTCATGCTCTACCGACTGAGCTAGCCGGGCTGCACGCAACGCGTTACGAGCCATACAATACTGATTGACCTGCGACCATCTATTGAAGATTCTTTTGACTACAGCTTACTTCCTGCTGCCACAAATCAGCTACAATCCTATTCAATGAAAAATTGTCTCCGAAAGGCATCAAATCTGCTTGAAATGATACGTGGCTATCAGCACCATTATTCAACACACATGCTCGACAGTGCGCAGACGCCTGTGGCGTAGCCCTTGGCTCCTGAATCAGATGCAGTAGTTCCAACAAAAACTCTCCTGAACGGCACTGTGCCGAAAACTTCGCTACAGATCACCCTTGTCTTGCTTGTGCTTCTGGTAGACGCCGGTTTTGCAGCCAGGAAGCGGACAGCAGCAACTTCCAACTAGTTTTAGAGTACTCAAACAACACAGTAAAACAGCATGCATCTTTTGCAGAACAGGAAAAACTCGACCGTGACAGGATTCGAACCTGCAATCTTCGGATCCGAAGTCCGACGCCTTATCCATTAGGCCACACGGTCACTGGCGCAATATACTTCTCCACACACACCTCATTTTCGCCATTTGTACACTTGGCAGAATGAATTTCCCATCTTTGACGCAGTTCTCCATCTCAAATTTCAGTACTAAAAGTACGACGCTACTTCTTGCTGTGTCCCATCGCAAGTTACATTCAAGCCCTTATGACGCTGATCAAACAAGAGAAGGCAAATCAGCTTCAATCGCTTAGTGCCATCTCAGTCGCCTGCAGAAGGTACCTCACCCTATGTGATACAATGGCGAGTTGTCGCTATTACCAAAGCGGCGGCGGCGCCGACGACGACGACGACAATCGCGAGGGTCTTTATCAGGGGTAGAAAATACATCACAAGAACTAAGTATTTCACGTCGGCATTCTCCGGAGACTGCCAAAAGCAGCAGTTTCTGGTGCCCACTTTAATAGCACCATTCACACTATTCATTTGCGAGAGCATTTCTTAAATACCGCACCCATTCATAATTTTTTTATCCTTGACCGCTTTTTTCGAAAGGGCCACGGTGGGAGGGGCTGTTACAAAATTCATTTGCCTCCTGTGAGGATCGAACTGACGACCTTTGGTTTACTAGACCAGCGCTCTGCCTCTGAGCTAAGGAGGCGCCTCCTAGCGCACTTTTCGGGTACTTTGTTCTTACAGACTAGTGAATCGGAGCCCTTCAGCTCGAAACGCACCGCATGAGCGACCATTATTTGCATTTAGTTAGCACAGCTGCTGCTTTCCTACACATCTCACACTATATCGATGTACAACTAAAATTCCAAAACAACACATTTATTTCATTTCAGAGTCACTTTCAGCTTCAAATACCGTTCCTCTGATATTCATATGAAGCTAGGCATCGTCGTAACCCGTTACGTTCATTACGCAAGGCTCACGAGATGGGCGCATGTTGGATCCGCGTAGACACAAAATTTTGCGCCGCCCAGCGTGGGGCTCGAACCCACGACCCTGAGATTAAGAGTCTCATGCTCTACCGACTGAGCTAGCCGGGCTGCACGCAACGCGTTACGAGCCATACAATACTGATTGACCTGCGACCATCTATTGAAGATTCTTTTGACTACAGCTTATTTCCTGCTGCCACAAATCAGCTACAATCCTATTCAATGAAAAATTGTCTCCGAAAGGCATCAAATCTGCTTGAAATGATACGTGGCTATCAGCACCATTATTCAACACACATGCTCGACAGTGCGCAGACGCCTGTGGCGTAGCCCTTGGCTCCTGAATCAGATGCAGTAGTTCCAACAAAAACTCTCCTGAACGGCACTGTGCCGAAAACTTCGCTACAGATCACCCTTGTCTTGCTTGTGCTTCTGGTAGACGCCGGTTTTGCAGCCAGGAAGCGGACAGCAGCAACTTCCAACTAGTTTTAGAGTACTCAAACAACACAGTAAAACAGCATGCATCTTTTGCAGAACAGGAAAAACTCGACCGTCACAGGATTCGAACCTGCAATCTTCGGATCCGAAGTCCGACGCCTTATCCATTAGGCCACACGGTCACTGGCGCAATATACTTCTCCACACACACCTCATTTTCGCCATTTGTACACTTGGCAGAATGAATTTCCCATCTTTGACGCAGTTCTCCATCTCAAATTTCAGTACTAAAAGTACGACGCTACTTCTTGCTGTGTCCCATCGCAAGTTACATTCAAGCCCTTATGACGCTGATCAAACAAGAGAAGGCAAATCAGCTTCAATCGCTTAGTGCCATCTCAGTCGCCTGCAGAAGGTACCTCACCCTATGTGATACAATGGCGAGTTGTCGCTATTACCAAAGCGGCGGCGGCGCCGACGACGACGACGACAATCGCGAGGGTCTTTATCAGGGGTAGAAAATACATCACAAGAACTAAGTATTTCACGTCGGCATTCTCCGGAGACTGCCAAAAGCAGCAGTTTCTGGTGCCCACTTTAATAGCACCATTCACACTATTCATTTGCGAGAGCATTTCTTAAATACCGCACCCATTCATAATTTTTTTATCCTTGACCGCTTTTTTCGAAAGGGCCACGGTGGGAGGGGCTGTTACAAAATTCATTTGCCTCCTGTGAGGATCGAACTGACGACCTTTGGTTTACTAGACCAGCGCTCTGCCTCTGAGCTAAGGAGGCGCCTCCTAGCGCACTTTTCGGGTACTTTGTTCTTACAGACTAGTGAATCGGAGCCCTTCAGCTCGAAACGCACCGCATGAGCGACCATTATTTGCATTTAGTTAGCACAGCTGCTGCTTTCCTACACATCTCACACTATATCGATGTACAACTAAAATTCCAAAACAACACATTTATTTCATTTCAGAGTCACTTTCAGCTTCAAATACCGTTCCTCTGATATTCATATGAAGCTAGGCATCGTCGTAACCCGTTACGTTCATTACGCAAGGCTCACGAGATGGGCGCATGTTGGATCCGCGTAGACACAAAATTTTGCGCCGCCCAGCGTGGGGCTCGAACCCACGACCCTGAGATTAAGAGTCTCATGCTCTACCGACTGAGCTAGCCGGGCTGCACGCAACGCGTTACGAGCCATACAATACTGATTGACCTGCGACCATCTATTGAAGATTCTTTTGACTACAGCTTATTTCCTGCTGCCACAAATCAGCTACAATCCTATTCAATGAAAAATTGTCTCCGAAAGGCATCAAATCTGCTTGAAATGATACGTGGCTATCAGCACCATTATTCAACACACATGCTCGACAGTGCGCAGACGCCTGTGGCGTAGCCCTTGGCTCCTGAATCAGATGCAGTAGTTCCAACAAAAACTCTCCTGAACGGCACTGTGCCGAAAACTTCGCTACAGATCACCCTTGTCTTGCTTGTGCTTCTGGTAGACGCCGGTTTTGCAGCCAGGAAGCGGACAGCAGCAACTTCCAACTAGTTTTAGAGTACTCAAACAACACAGTAAAACAGCATGCATCTTTTGCAGAACAGGAAAAACTCGACCGTGACAGGATTCGAACCTGCAATCTTCGGATCCGAAGTCCGACGCCTTATCCATTAGCCCACACGGTCACTGGCGCAATATACTTCTCCACACACACCTCATTTTCGCCATTTGTACACTTGGCAGAATGAATTTCCCATCTTTGACGCAGTTCTCCATCTCAAATTTCAGTACTAAAAGTACGACGCTACTTCTTGCTGTGTCCCATCGCAAGTTACATTCAAGCCCTTATGACGCTGATCAAACAAGAGAAGGCAAATCAGCTTCAATCGCTTAGTGCCATCTCAGTCGCCTGCAGAAGGTACCTCACCCTATGTGATACAATGGCGAGTTGTCGCTATTACCAAAGCGGCGGCGGCGCCGACGACGACGACGACAATCGCGAGGGTCTTTATCAGGGGTAGAAAATACATCACAAGAACTAAGTATTTCACGTCGGCATTCTCCGGAGACTGCCAAAAGCAGCAGTTTCTGGTGCCCACTTTAATAGCACCATTCACACTATTCATTTGCGAGAGCATTTCTTAAATACCGCACCCATTCATAATTTTTTTATCCTTGACCGCTTTTTTCGAAAGGGCCACGGTGGGAGGGGCTGTTACAAAATTCATTTGCCTCCTGTGAGGATCGAACTGACGACCTTTGGTTTACTAGACCAGCGCTCTGCCTCTGAGCTAAGGAGGCGCCTCCTAGCGCACTTTTCGGGTACTTTGTTCTTACAGACTAGTGAATCGGAGCCCTTCAGCTCGAAACGCACCGCATGAGCGACCATTATTTGCATTTAGTTAGCACAGCTGCTGCTTTCCTACACATCTCACACTATATCGATGTACAACTAAAATTCCAAAACAACACATTTATTTCATTTCAGAGTCACTTTCAGCTTCAAATACCGTTCCTCTGATATTCATATGAAGCTAGGCATCGTCGTAACCCGTTACGTTCATTACGCAAGGCTCACGAGATGGGCGCATGTTGGATCCGCGTAGACACAAAATTTTGCGCCGCCCAGCGTGGGGCTCGAACCCACGACCCTGAGATTAAGAGTCTCATGCTCTACCGACTGAGCTAGCCGGGCTGCACGCAACGCGTTACGAGCCATACAATACTGATTGACCTGCGACCATCTATTGAAGATTCTTTTGACTACAGCTTATTTCCTGCTGCCACAAATCAGCTACAATCCTATTCAATGAAAAATTGTCTCCGAAAGGCATCAAATCTGCTTGAAATGATACGTGGCTATCAGCACCATTATTCAACACACATGCTCGACAGTGCGCAGACGCCTGTGGCGTAGCCCTTGGCTCCTGAATCAGATGCAGTAGTTCCAACAAAAACTCTCCTGAACGGCACTGTGCCGAAAACTTCGCTACAGATCACCCTTGTCTTGCTTGTGCTTCTGGTAGACGCCGGTTTTGCAGCCAGGAAGCGGACAGCAGCAACTTCCAACTAGTTTTAGAGTACTCAAACAACACAGTAAAACAGCATGCATCTTTTGCAGAACAGGAAAAACTCGACCGTGACAGGATTCGAACCTGCAATCTTCGGATCCGAAGTCCGACGCCTTATCCATTAGCCCACACGGTCACTGGCGCAATATACTTCTCCACACACACCTCATTTTCGACATTTGTACACTTGGCAATATGAATTTCCCATCTTTGACGCAGTTCTCCATCTCAAATTTCAGTACTAAAAGTACGACGCTACTTCTTGCTGTGTCCCATCGCAAGTTACATTCAAGCCCTTATGACGCTGATCAAACAAGAGAAGGCAAATCAGCTTCAATCGCTTAGTGCCATCTCAGTCGCCTGCAGAAGGTACCTCACCCTATGTGATACAATGGCGAGTTGTCGCTATTACCAAAGCGGCGGCGGCGCCGACGACGACGACGACAATCGCGAGGGTCTTTATCAGGGGTAGAAAATACATCACAAGAACTAAGTATTTCACGTCGGCATTCTCCGGAGACTGCCAAAAGCAGCAGTTTCTGGTGCCCACTTTAATAGCACCATTCACACTATTCATTTGCGAGAGCATTTCTTAAATACCGCACCCATTCATAATTTTTTTATCCTTGACCGCTTTTTTCGAAAGGGCCACGGTGGGAGGGGCTGTTACAAAATTCATTTGCCTCCTGTGAGGATCGAACTGACGACCTTTGGTTTACTAGACCAGCGCTCTGCCTCTGAGCTAAGGAGGCGCCTCCTAGCGCACTTTTCGGGTACTTTGTTCTTACAGACTAGTGAATCGGAGCCCTTCAGCTCGAAACGCACCGCATGAGCGACCATTATTTGCATTTAGTTAGCACAGCTGCTGCTTTCCTACACATCTCACACTATATCGATGTACAACTAAAATTCCAAAACAACACATTTATTTCATTTCAGAGTCACTTTCAGCTTCAAATACCGTTCCTCTGATATTCATATGAAGCTAGGCATCGTCGTAACCCGTTACGTTCATTACGCAAGGCTCACGAGATGGGCGCATGTTGGATCCGCGTAGACACAAAATTTTGCGCCGCCCAGCGTGGGGCTCGAACCCACGACCCTGAGATTAAGAGTCTCATGCTCTACCGACTGAGCTAGCCGGGCTGCACGCAACGCGTTACGAGCCATACAATACTGATTGACCTGCGACCATCTATTGAAGATTCTTTTGACTACAGCTTATTTCCTGCTGCCACAAATCAGCTACAATCCTATTCAATGAAAAATTGTCTCCGAAAGGCATCAAATCTGCTTGAAATGATACGTGGCTATCAGCACCATTATTCAACACACATGCTCGACAGTGCGCAGACGCCTGTGGCGTAGCCCTTGGCTCCTGAATCAGATGCAGTAGTTCCAACAAAAACTCTCCTGAACGGCACTGTGCCGAAAACTTCGCTACAGATCACCCTTGTCTTGCTTGTGCTTCTGGTAGACGCCGGTTTTGCAGCCAGGAAGCGGACAGCAGCAACTTCCAACTAGTTTTAGAGTACTCAAACAACACAGTAAAACAGCATGCATCTTTTGCAGAACAGGAAAAACTCGACCGTCACAGGATTCGAACCTGCAATCTTCGGATCCGAAGTCCGACGCCTTATCCATTAGGCCACACGGTCACTGGCGCAATATACTTCTCCACACACACCTCATTTTCGCCATTTGTACACTTGGCAGAATGAATTTCCCATCTTTGACGCAGTTCTCCATCTCAAATTTCAGTACTAAAAGTACGACGCTACTTCTTGCTGTGTCCCATCGCAAGTTACATTCAAGCCCTTATGACGCTGATCAAACAAGAGAAGGCAAATCAGCTTCAATCGCTTAGTGCCATCTCAGTCGCCTGCAGAAGGTACCTCACCCTATGTGATACAATGGCGAGTTGTCGCTATTACCAAAGCGGCGGCGGCGCCGACGACGACGACGACAATCGCGAGGGTCTTTATCAGGGGTAGAAAATACATCACAAGAACTAAGTATTTCACGTCGGCATTCTCCGGAGACTGCCAAAAGCAGCAGTTTCTGGTGCCCACTTTAATAGCACCATTCACACTATTCATTTGCGAGAGCATTTCTTAAATACCGCACCCATTCATAATTTTTTTATCCTTGACCGCTTTTTTCGAAAGGGCCACGGTGGGAGGGGCTGTTACAAAATTCATTTGCCTCCTGTGAGGATCGAACTGACGACCTTTGGTTTACTAGACCAGCGCTCTGCCTCTGAGCTAAGGAGGCGCCTCCTAGCGCACTTTTCGGGTACTTTGTTCTTACAGACTAGTGAATCGGAGCCCTTCAGCTCGAAACGCACCGCATGAGCGACCATTATTTGCATTTAGTTAGCACAGCTGCTGCTTTCCTACACATCTCACACTATATCGATGTACAACTAAAATTCCAAAACAACACATTTATTTCATTTCAGAGTCACTTTCAGCTTCAAATACCGTTCCTCTGATATTCATATGAAGCTAGGCATCGTCGTAACCCGTTACGTTCATTACGCAAGGCTCACGAGATGGGCGCATGTTGGATCCGCGTAGACACAAAATTTTGCGCCGCCCAGCGTGGGGCTCGAACCCACGACCCTGAGATTAAGAGTCTCATGCTCTACCGACTGAGCTAGCCGGGCTGCACGCAACGCGTTACGAGCCATACAATACTGATTGACCTGCGACCATCTATTGAAGATTCTTTTGACTACAGCTTATTTCCTGCTGCCACAAATCAGCTACAATCCTATTCAATGAAAAATTGTCTCCGAAAGGCATCAAATCTGCTTGAAATGATACGTGGCTATCAGCACCATTATTCAACACACATGCTCGACAGTGCGCAGACGCCTGTGGCGTAGCCCTTGGCTCCTGAATCAGATGCAGTAGTTCCAACAAAAACTCTCCTGAACGGCACTGTGCCGAAAACTTCGCTACAGATCACCCTTGTCTTGCTTGTGCTTCTGGTAGACGCCGGTTTTGCAGCCAGGAAGCGGACAGCAGCAACTTCCAACTAGTTTTAGAGTACTCAAACAACACAGTAAAACAGCATGCATCTTTTGCAGAACAGGAAAAACTCGACCGTGACAGGATTCGAACCTGCAATCTTCGGATCCGAAGTCCGACGCCTTATCCATTAGCCCACACGGTCACTGGCGCAATATACTTCTCCACACACACCTCATTTTCGCCATTTGTACACTTGGCAGAATGAATTTCCCATCTTTGACGCAGTTCTCCATCTCAAATTTCAGTACTAAAAGTACGACGCTACTTCTTGCTGTGTCCCATCGCAAGTTACATTCAAGCCCTTATGACGCTGATCAAACAAGAGAAGGCAAATCAGCTTCAATCGCTTAGTGCCATCTCAGTCGCCTGCAGAAGGTACCTCACCCTATGTGATACAATGGCGAGTTGTCGCTATTACCAAAGCGGCGGCGGCGCCGACGACGACGACGACAATCGCGAGGGTCTTTATCAGGGGTAGAAAATACATCACAAGAACTAAGTATTTCACGTCGGCATTCTCCGGAGACTGCCAAAAGCAGCAGTTTCTGGTGCCCACTTTAATAGCACCATTCACACTATTCATTTGCGAGAGCATTTCTTAAATACCGCACCCATTCATAATTTTTTTATCCTTGACCGCTTTTTTCGAAAGGGCCACGGTGGGAGGGGCTGTTACAAAATTCATTTGCCTCCTGTGAGGATCGAACTGACGACCTTTGGTTTACTAGACCAGCGCTCTGCCTCTGAGCTAAGGAGGCGCCTCCTAGCGCACTTTTCGGGTACTTTGTTCTTACAGACTAGTGAATCGGAGCCCTTCAGCTCGAAACGCACCGCATGAGCGACCATTATTTGCATTTAGTTAGCACAGCTGCTGCTTTCCTACACATCTCACACTATATCGATGTACAACTAAAATTCCAAAACAACACATTTATTTCATTTCAGAGTCACTTTCAGCTTCAAATACCGTTCCTCTGATATTCATATGAAGCTAGGCATCGTCGTAACCCGTTACGTTCATTACGCAAGGCTCACGAGATGGGCGCATGTTGGATCCGCGTAGACACAAAATTTTGCGCCGCCCAGCGTGGGGCTCGAACCCACGACCCTGAGATTAAGAGTCTCATGCTCTACCGACTGAGCTAGCCGGGCTGCACGCAACGCGTTACGAGCCATACAATACTGATTGACCTGCGACCATCTATTGAAGATTCTTTTGACTACAGCTTATTTCCTGCTGCCACAAATCAGCTACAATCCTATTCAATGAAAAATTGTCTCCGAAAGGCATCAAATCTGCTTGAAATGATACGTGGCTATCAGCACCATTATTCAACACACATGCTCGACAGTGCGCAGACGCCTGTGGCGTAGCCCTTGGCTCCTGAATCAGATGCAGTAGTTCCAACAAAAACTCTCCTGAACGGCACTGTGCCGAAAACTTCGCTACAGATCACCCTTGTCTTGCTTGTGCTTCTGGTAGACGCCGGTTTTGCAGCCAGGAAGCGGACAGCAGCAACTTCCAACTAGTTTTAGAGTACTCAAACAACACAGTAAAACAGCATGCATCTTTTGCAGAACAGGAAAAACTCGACCGTGACAGGATTCGAACCTGCAATCTTCGGATCCGAAGTCCGACGCCTTATCCATTAGCCCACACGGTCACTGGCGCAATATACTTCTCCACACACACCTCATTTTCGACATTTGTACACTTGGCAATATGAATTTCCCATCTTTGACGCAGTTCTCCATCTCAAATTTCAGTACTAAAAGTACGACGCTACTTCTTGCTGTGTCCCATCGCAAGTTACATTCAAGCCCTTATGACGCTGATCAAACAAGAGAAGGCAAATCAGCTTCAATCGCTTAGTGCCATCTCAGTCGCCTGCAGAAGGTACCTCACCCTATGTGATACAATGGCGAGTTGTCGCTATTACCAAAGCGGCGGCGGCGCCGACGACGACGACGACAATCGCGAGGGTCTTTATCAGGGGTAGAAAATACATCACAAGAACTAAGTATTTCACGTCGGCATTCTCCGGAGACTGCCAAAAGCAGCAGTTTCTGGTGCCCACTTTAATAGCACCATTCACACTATTCATTTGCGAGAGCATTTCTTAAATACCGCACCCATTCATAATTTTTTTATCCTTGACCGCTTTTTTCGAAAGGGCCACGGTGGGAGGGGCTGTTACAAAATTCATTTGCCTCCTGTGAGGATCGAACTGACGACCTTTGGTTTACTAGACCAGCGCTCTGCCTCTGAGCTAAGGAGGCGCCTCCTAGCGCACTTTTCGGGTACTTTGTTCTTACAGACTAGTGAATCGGAGCCCTTCAGCTCGAAACGCACCGCATGAGCGACCATTATTTGCATTTAGTTAGCACAGCTGCTGCTTTCCTACACATCTCACACTATATCGATGTACAACTAAAATTCCAAAACAACACATTTATTTCATTTCAGAGTCACTTTCAGCTTCAAATACCGTTCCTCTGATATTCATATGAAGCTAGGCATCGTCGTAACCCGTTACGTTCATTACGCAAGGCTCACGAGATGGGCGCATGTTGGATCCGCGTAGACACAAAATTTTGCGCCGCCCAGCGTGGGGCTCGAACCCACGACCCTGAGATTAAGAGTCTCATGCTCTACCGACTGAGCTAGCCGGGCTGCACGCAACGCGTTACGAGCCATACAATACTGATTGACCTGCGACCATCTATTGAAGATTCTTTTGACTACAGCTTATTTCCTGCTGCCACAAATCAGCTACAATCCTATTCAATGAAAAATTGTCTCCGAAAGGCATCAAATCTGCTTGAAATGATACGTGGCTATCAGCACCATTATTCAACACACATGCTCGACAGTGCGCAGACGCCTGTGGCGTAGCCCTTGGCTCCTGAATCAGATGCAGTAGTTCCAACAAAAACTCTCCTGAACGGCACTGTGCCGAAAACTTCGCTACAGATCACCCTTGTCTTGCTTGTGCTTCTGGTAGACGCCGGTTTTGCAGCCAGGAAGCGGACAGCAGCAACTTCCAACTAGTTTTAGAGTACTCAAACAACACAGTAAAACAGCATGCATCTTTTGCAGAACAGGAAAAACTCGACCGTGACAGGATTCGAACCTGCAATCTTCGGATCCGAAGTCCGACGCCTTATCCATTAGGCCACACGGTCACTGGCGCAATATACTTCTCCACACACACCTCATTTTCGACATTTGTACACTTGGCAATATGAATTTCCCATCTTTGACGCAGTTCTCCATCTCAAATTTCAGTACTAAAAGTACGACGCTACTTCTTGCTGTGTCCCATCGCAAGTTACATTCAAGCCCTTATGACGCTGATCAAACAAGAGAAGGCAAATCAGCTTCAATCGCTTAGTGCCATCTCAGTCGCCTGCAGAAGGTACCTCACCCTATGTGATACAATGGCGAGTTGTCGCTATTACCAAAGCGGCGGCGGCGCCGACGACGACGACGACAATCGCGAGGGTCTTTATCAGGGGTAGAAAATACATCACAAGAACTAAGTATTTCACGTCGGCATTCTCCGGAGACTGCCAAAAGCAGCAGTTTCTGGTGCCCACTTTAATAGCACCATTCACACTATTCATTTGCGAGAGCATTTCTTAAATACCGCACCCATTCATAACTTTTTTATCCTTGACCGCTTTTTTCGAAAGGGCCACGGTGGGAGGGGCTGTTACAAAATTCATTTGCCTCCTGTGAGGATCGAACTGACGACCTTTGGTTTACTAGACCAGCGCTCTGCCACTGAGCTAAGGAGGCGCCTCCTAGCGCACTTTTCGGGTACTTTGTTCTTACAGACTAGTGAATCGGAGCCCTTCAGCTCGAAACGCACCGCATGAGCGACCATTATTTGCATTTAGTTAGCACAGCTGCTGCTTTCCTACACATCTCACACTATATCGATGTACAACTAAAATTCCAAAACAACACATTTATTTCATTTCAGAGTCACTTTCAGCTTCAAATACCGTTCCTCTGATATTCATATGAAGCTAGGCATCGTCGTAACCCGTTACGTTCATTACGCAAGGCTCACGAGATGGGCGCATGTTGGATCCGCGTAGACACAAAATTTTGCGCCGCCCAGCGTGGGGCTCGAACCCACGACCCTGAGATTAAGAGTCTCATGCTCTACCGACTGAGCTAGCCGGGCTGCACGCAACGCGTTACGAGCCATACAATACTGATTGACCTGCGACCATCTATTGAAGATTCTTTTGACTACAGCTTATTTCCTGCTGCCACAAATCAGCTACAATCCTATTCAATGAAAAATTGTCTCCGAAAGGCATCAAATCTGCTTGAAATGATACGTGGCTATCAGCACCATTATTCAACACACATGCTCGACAGTGCGCAGACGCCTGTGGCGTAGCCCTTGGCTCCTGAATCAGATGCAGTAGTTCCAACAAAAACTCTCCTGAACGGCACTGTGCCGAAAACTTCGCTACAGATCACCCTTGTCTTGCTTGTGCTTCTGGTAGACGCCGGTTTTGCAGCCAGGAAGCGGACAGCAGCAACTTCCAACTAGTTTTAGAGTACTCAAACAACACAGTAAAACAGCATGCATCTTTTGCAGAACAGGAAAAACTCGACCGTCACAGGATTCGAACCTGCAATCTTCGGATCCGAAGTCCGACGCCTTATCCATTAGGCCACACGGTCACTGGCGCAATATACTTCTCCACACACACCTCATTTTCGCCATTTGTACACTTGGCAGAATGAATTTCCCATCTTTGACGCAGTTCTCCATCTCAAATTTCAGTACTAAAAGTACGACGCTACTTCTTGCTGTGTCCCATCGCAAGTTACATTCAAGCCCTTATGACGCTGATCAAACAAGAGAAGGCAAATCAGCTTCAATCGCTTAGTGCCATCTCAGTCGCCTGCAGAAGGTACCTCACCCTATGTGATACAATGGCGAGTTGTCGCTATTACCAAAGCGGCGGCGGCGCCGACGACGATGACGACAATCGCGAGGGTCTTTATCAGGGGTAGAAAATACATCACAAGAACTAAGTATTTCACGTCGGCATTCTCCGGAGACTGCCAAAAGCAGCAGTTTCTGGTGCCCACTTTAATAGCACCATTCACACTATTCATTTGCGAGAGCATTTCTTAAATACCGCACCCATTCATAATTTTTTTATCCTTGACCGCTTTTTTCGAAAGGGCCACGGTGGGAGGGGCTGTTACAAAATTCATTTGCCTCCTGTGAGGATCGAACTGACGACCTTTGGTTTACTAGACCAGCGCTCTGCCACTGAGCTAAGGAGGCGCCTCCTAGCGCACTTTTCGGGTACTTTGTTCTTACAGACTAGTGAATCGGAGCCCTTCAGCTCGAAACGCACCGCATGAGCGACCATTATTTGCATTTAGTTAGCACAGCTGCTGCTTTCCTACACATCTCACACTATATCGATGTACAACTAAAATTCCAAAACAACACATTTATTTCATTTCAGAGTCACTTTCAGCTTCAAATACCGTTCCTCTGATATTCATATGAAGCTAGGCATCGTCGTAACCCGTTATGTTCATTACGCAAGGCTCACGAGATGGGCGCATGTTGGATCCGCGTAGACACAAAATTTTGCGCCGCCCAGCGTGGGGCTCGAACCCACGACCCTGAGATTAAGAGTCTCATGCTCTACCGACTGAGCTAGCCGGGCTGCACGCAACGCGTTACGAGCCATACAATAATGATTGACCTGCGACCATCTATTGAAGATTCTTTTGACTACAGCTTATTTCCTGCTGCCACAAATCAGCTACAATCCTATTCAATGAAAAATTGTCTCCGAAAAGCATCAAAGCTGCTTGAAATGATACGTGGCTATCAGCACCATTATTCAACACACATGCTCGACAGTGCGCAGACGCCTGTGGCGTAGCCCTTGGCTCCTGAATCAGATGCAGTAGTTCCAACAAAAACTCTCCTGAACGGCACTGTGCCGAAAACTTCGCTACAGATCACCCTTGTCTTGCTTGTGCTTCTGGTAGACGCCGGTTTTGCAGCCAGGAAGCGGACAGCAGCAACTTCCAACTAGTTTTAGAGTACTCAAACAACACAGTAAAACAGCATGCATCTTTTGCAGAACAGGAAAAACTCGACCGTCACAGGATTCGAACCTGCAATCTTCGGATCCGAAGTCCGACGCCTTATCCATTAGGCCACACCTTCACTGGCGCAATATACTTCTCCACACACACCTCACTTTCGCCATTTGTACACTTGGCAGAATGAATTTCCTATCTTTGACGCAGTTCTCCATCTAAAATTTCAGTACTAAAAGTACGACGCTACTTCTTGCTGTGTCCCATCGCAAGTTACATTCAAGCCCTTATGACGCTGATCAAACAAGAGAAGGCAAATCAGCTTCAATCGCTTAGTGCCATCTCAGTCGCTTGCAGAAGGTACCTCACCCTATGTGATACAATGGCGAGTTGTCGCTATTACCAAAGCGGCGGCGGCGCCGACGACGACGACGACGACGACGACAATCGCGAGGGTTTTTATCAGGGGTAGAAAATACATCACAAGAACTAAGTATTTCACGTCGGCATTCTCCGGAGACTGCCAAAAGCAGCAGTTTCTGGTGCCCACTTTAATAGCACCATTCACACTATTCATTTGCGAGAGCATTTCTTAAATACCGCACCCATTCATAATTTTTTTATCCTTGACCGCTTTTTTCGAAAGGGCCACGGTGGGAGGGGCTGTTACAAAATTCATTTGCCTCCTGTGAGGATCGAACTGACGACCTCTGGTTTACTAGACCAGCGCTCTGCCACTGAGCTAAGGCGGCGCCTCCTAGCGCACTTTTCGGGTACTTTGTTCTTACAGACTAGTGAATCGGAGCCCTTCAGCTCGAAACGCACCGCATGAGCGACCATTATTTGCATTTAGTTAGCACAGCTGCTGCTTTCCTACCCATCTCACACTATATCGATGTACAACTAAAATTCCAAAACAACACATTTATTTCATTTCAGAGTCACTTTCAGCTTCAAATACCGTTCCTCTGATATTCATACGAAGCTAGGCATCGTCGTAACCCGTTACGTTCATTACGCAAGGCTCACGAGAGGGGCGCATGTTGGATCCGCGTAGACACAAAATTTTGCGCCGCCCAGCGTGGGGCTCGAACCCACGACCCTGAGATTAAGAGTCTCATGCTCTACCGACTGAGCTAGCCGGGCTGCACGCAACGCGTTACGAGCCATACAATACTGATTGACCTGCGACCATCTATTGAAGATTCTTTTGACTACAGCTTATTTCCTGCTGCCACAAATCAGCTACAATCCTATTCAATGAAAAATTGTCTCCGAAAGGCATCAAATCTGCTTGAAATGATACGTGGCTATCAGCACCATTATTCAACACACATGCTCGACAGTGCGCAGACGCCTGTGGCGTAGCCCTTGGCTCCTGAATCAGATGCAGTAGTTCCAACAAAAACTCTCCTGAACGGCACTGTGCCGAAAACTTCGCTACAGATCACCCTTGTCTTGCTTGTGCTTCTGGTAGACGCCGGTTTTGCAGCCAGGAAGCGGACAGCAGCAACTTCCAACTAGTTTTAGAGTACTCAAACAACACAGTAAAACAGCATGCATCTTTTGCAGAACAGGAAAAACTCGACCGTCACAGGATTCGAACCTGCAATCTTCGGATCCGAAGTCCGACGCCTTATCCATTAGGCCACACGGTCACTGGCGCAATATACTTCTCCACACACACCTCATTTTCGCCATTTGTACACTTGGCAGAATGAATTTCCCATCTTTAACGCAGTTATCCATCTCAAATTTCAGTACTAAAAGTACGACGCTACTTCTTGCTGTGTCCCATCGCAAGTTACATTCAAGCCCTTATGACGCTGATCAAACAAGAGAAGGCAAATCAGCTTCAATCGCTTAGTGCCATCTCAGTCGCCTGCAGAAGGTACCTCACCCTATGTGATACAATGGCGAGTTGTCGCTATTACCAAAGCGGCGGCGGCGCCGACGACGACGACGACGACGACAATCGCGAGGGTCTTTATCAGGGGTAGAAAATACATCACAAGAACTAAGTATTTCACGTCGGCATTCTCCGGAGACTGCCAAAAGCAGCAGTTTCTGGTGCCCACTTTAATAGCACCATTCACACTATTCATTTGCGAGAGCATTTCTTAAATACCGCACCCATTCATAATTTTTTTATCCTTGACCGCTTTTTTCGAAAGGGCCACGGTGGGAGGGGCTGTTACAAAATTCATTTGCCTCCTGTGAGGATCGAACTGACGACCTCTGGTTTACTAGACCAGCGCTCTGCCACTGAGCTAAGGCGGCGCCTCCTAGCGCACTTTTCGGGTACTTTGTTCTTACAGACTAGTGAATCGGAGCCCTTCAGCTCGAAACGCACCGCATGAGCGACCATTATTTGCATTTAGTTAGCACAGCTGCTGCTTTCCTACACATCTCACACTATATCGATGTACAACTAAAATTCCAAAACAACACATTTATTTCATTTCAGAGTCACTTTCAGCTTCAAATACCGTTCCTCTGATATTCATACGAAGCTAGGCATCGTCGTAACCCGTTACGTTCATTACGCAAGGCTCACGAGAGGGGCGCATGTTGGATCCGCGTAGACACAAAATTTTGCGCCGCCCAGCGTGGGGCTCGAACCCACGACCCTGAGATTAAGAGTCTCATGCTCTACCGACTGAGCTAGCCGGGCTGCACGCAACGCGTTACGAGCCATACAATACTGATTGACCTGCGACCATCTATTGAAGATTCTTTTGACTACAGCTTATTTCCTGCTGCCACAAATCAGCTACAATCCTATTCAATGAAAAATTGTCTCCGAAAGGCATCAAATCTGCTTGAAATGATACGTGGCTATCAGCACCATTATTCAACACACATGCTCGACAGTGCGCAGACGCCTGTGGCGTAGCCCTTGGCTCCTGAATCAGATGCAGTAGTTCCAACAAAAACTCTCCTGAACGGCACTGTGCCGAAAACTTCGCTACAGATCACCCTTGTCTTGCTTGTGCTTCTGGTAGACGCCGGTTTTGCAGCCAGGAAGCGGACAGCAGCAACTTCCAACTAGTTTTAGAGTACTCAAACAACACAGTAAAACAGCATGCATCTTTTGCAGAACAGGAAAAACTCGACCGTCACAGGATTCGAACCTGCAATCTTCGGATCCGAAGTCCGACGCCTTATCCATTAGGCCACACGGTCACTGGCGCAATATACTTCTCCACACACACCTCATTTTCGCCATTTGTACACTTGGCAGAATGAATTTCCCATCTTTAACGCAGTTATCCATCTAAAATTTCAGTACTAAAAGTACGACGCTACTTCTTGCTGTGTCCCATCGCAAGTTACATTCAAGCCCTTATGACGCTGATCAAACAAGAGAAGGCAAATCAGCTTCAATCGCTTAGTGCCATCTCAGTCGCCTGCAGAAGGTACCTCACCCTATGTGATACAATGGCGAGTTGTCGCTATTACCAAAGCGGCGGCGGCGCCGACGACGACGACGACGACGACGACGACGACGACAATCGCGAGGGTCTTTATCAGGGGTAGAAAATACATCACAAGAACTAAGTATTTCACGTCGGCATTCTCCGGAGACTGCCAAAAGCAGCAGTTTCTGGTGCCCACTTTAATAGCACCATTCACACTATTCATTTGCGAGAGCATTTCTTAAATACCGCACCCATTCATAACTTTTTTATCCTTGACCGCTTTTTTCGAAAGGGCCACGGTGGGAGGGGCTGTTACAAAATTCATTTGCCTCCTGTGAGGATCGAACTGACGACCTTTGGTTTACTAGACCAGCGCTCTGCCACTGAGCTAAGGAGGCGCCTCCTAGCGCACTTTTCGGGTACTTTGTTCTTACAGACTAGTGAATCGGAGCCCTTCAGCTCGAAACGCACCGCATGAGCGACCATTATTTGCATTTAGTTAGCACAGCTGCTGCTTTCCTACACATCTCACACTATATCGATGTACAACTAAAATTCCAAAACAACACATTTATTTCATTTCAGAGTCACTTTCAGCTTCAAATACCGTTCCTCTGATATTCATATGAAGCTAGGCATCGTCGTAACCCGTTACGTTCATTACGCAAGGCTCACGAGATGGGCGCATGTTGGATCCGCGTAGACACAAAATTTTGCGCCGCCCAGCGTGGGGCTCGAACCCACGACCCTGAGATTAAGAGTCTCATGCTCTACCGACTGAGCTAGCCGGGCTGCACGCAACGCGTTACGAGCCATACAATACTGATTGACCTGCGACCATCTATTGAAGATTCTTTTGACTACAGCTTATTTCCTGCTGCCACAAATCAGCTACAATCCTATTCAATGAAAAATTGTCTCCGAAAGGCATCAAATCTGCTTGAAATGATACGTGGCTATCAGCACCATTATTCAACACACATGCTCGACAGTGCGCAGACGCCTGTGGCGTAGCCCTTGGCTCCTGAATCAGATGCAGTAGTTCCAACAAAAACTCTCCTGAACGGCACTGTGCCGAAAACTTCGCTACAGATCACCCTTGTCTTGCTTGTGCTTCTGGTAGACGCCGGTTTTGCAGCCAGGAAGCGGACAGCAGCAACTTCCAACTAGTTTTAGAGTACTCAAACAACACAGTAAAACAGCATGCATCTTTTGCAGAACAGGAAAAACTCGACCGTCACAGGATTCGAACCTGCAATCTTCGGATCCGAAGTCCGACGCCTTATCCATTAGGCCACACGGTCACTGGCGCAATATACTTCTCCACACACACCTCATTTTCGCCATTTGTACACTTGGCAGAATGAATTTCCCATCTTTGACGCAGTTCTCCATCTCAAATTTCAGTACTAAAAGTACGACGCTACTTCTTGCTGTGTCCCATCGCAAGTTACATTCAAGCCCTTATGACGCTGATCAAACAAGAGAAGGCAAATCAGCTTCAATCGCTTAGTGCCATCTCAGTCGCCTGCAGAAGGTACCTCACCCTATGTGATACAATGGCGAGTTGTCGCTATTACCAAAGCGGCGGCGGCGCCGACGACGACGACGACGACGACGACAATCGCGAGGGTCTTTATCAGGGGTAGAAAATACATCACAAGAACTAAGTATTTCACGTCGGCATTCTCCGGAGACTGCCAAAAGCAGCAGTTTCTGGTGCCCACTTTAATAGCACCATTCACACTATTCATTTGCGAGAGCATTTCTTAAATACCGCACCCATTCATAATTTTTTTATCCTTGACCGCTTTTTTCGAAAGGGCCACGGTGGGAGGGGCTGTTACAAAATTCATTTGCCTCCTGTGAGGATCGAACTGACGACCTCTGGTTTACTAGACCAGCGCTCTGCCACTGAGCTAAGGCGGCGCCTCCTAGCGCACTTTTCGGGTACTTTGTTCTTACAGACTAGTGAATCGGAGCCCTTCAGCTCGAAACGCACCGCATGAGCGACCATTATTTGCATTTAGTTAGCACAGCTGCTGCTTTCCTACCCATCTCACACTATATCGATGTACAACTAAAATTCCAAAACAACACATTTATTTCATTTCAGAGTCACTTTCAGCTTCAAATACCGTTCCTCTGATATTCATACGAAGCTAGGCATCGTCGTAACCCGTTACGTTCATTACGCAAGGCTCACGAGAGGGGCGCATGTTGGATCCGCGTAGACACAAAATTTTGCGCCGCCCAGCGTGGGGCTCGAACCCACGACCCTGAGATTAAGAGTCTCATGCTCTACCGACTGAGCTAGCCGGGCTGCACGCAACGCGTTACGAGCCATACAATACTGATTGACCTGCGACCATCTATTGAAGATTCTTTTGACTACAGCTTATTTCCTGCTGCCACAAATCAGCTACAATCCTATTCAATGAAAAATTGTCTCCGAAAGGCATCAAATCTGCTTGAAATGATACGTGGCTATCAGCACCATTATTCAACACACATGCTCGACAGTGCGCAGACGCCTGTGGCGTAGCCCTTGGCTCCTGAATCAGATGCAGTAGTTCCAACAAAAACTCTCCTGAACGGCACTGTGCCGAAAACTTCGCTACAGATCACCCTTGTCTTGCTTGTGCTTCTGGTAGACGCCGGTTTTGCAGCCAGGAAGCGGACAGCAGCAACTTCCAACTAGTTTTAGAGTACTCAAACAACACAGTAAAACAGCATGCATCTTTTGCAGAACAGGAAAAACTCGACCGTCACAGGATTCGAACCTGCAATCTTCGGATCCGAAGTCCGACGCCTTATCCATTAGGCCACACGGTCACTGGCGCAATATACTTCTCCACACACACCTCATTTTCGCCATTTGTACACTTGGCAGAATGAATTTCCCATCTTTAACGCAGTTATCCATCTCAAATTTCAGTACTAAAAGTACGACGCTACTTCTTGCTGTGTCCCATCGCAAGTTACATTCAAGCCCTTATGACGCTGATCAAACAAGAGAAGGCAAATCAGCTTCAATCGCTTAGTGCCATCTCAGTCGCCTGCAGAAGGTACCTCACCCTATGTGATACAATGGCGAGTTGTCGCTATTACCAAAGCGGCGGCGGCGCCGACGACGACGACGACAATCGTGAGGGTCTTTATCAGGGGTAGAAAATACATCACAAGAACTAAGTATTTCACGTCGGCATTCTCCGGAGACTGCCAAAAGCAGCAGTTTCTGGTGCCCACTTTAATAGCACCATTCACACTATTCATTTGCGAGAGCATTTCTTAAATACCGCACCCATTCATAATTTTTTTATCCTTGACCGCTTTTTTCGAAAGGGCCACGGTGGGAGGGGCTGTTACAAAATTCATTTGCCTCCTGTGAGGATCGAACTGACGACCTTTGGTTTACTAGACCAGCGCTCTGCCACTGAGCTAAGGAGGCGCCTCCTAGCGCACTTTTCGGGTACTTTGTTCTTACAGACTAGTGAATCGGAGCCCTTCAGCTCGAAACGCACCGCATGAGCGACCATTATTTGCATTTAGTTAGCACAGCTGCTGCTTTCCTACACATCTCACACTATATCGATGTACAACTAAAATTCCAAAACAACACATTTATTTCATTTCAGAGTCACTTTCAGCTTCAAATACCGTTCCTCTGATATTCATATGAAGCTAGGCATCGTCGTAACCCGTTACGTTCATTACGCAAGGCTCACGAGATGGGCGCATGTTGGATCCGCGTAGACACAAAATTTTGCGCCGCCCAGCGTGGGGCTCGAACCCACGACCCTGAGATTAAGAGTCTCATGCTCTACCGACTGAGCTAGCCGGGCTGCACGCAACGCGTTACGAGCCATACAATACTGATTGACCTGCGACCATCTATTGAAGATTCTTTTGACTACAGCTTATTTCCTGCTGCCACAAATCAGCTACAATCCTATTCAATGAAAAATTGTCTCCGAAAGGCATCAAATCTGCTTGAAATGATACGTGGCTATCAGCACCATTATTCAACACACATGCTCGACAGTGCGCAGACGCCTGTGGCGTAGCCCTTGGCTCCGGAATCAGATGCAGTAGTTCCAACAAAAACTCTCCTGAACGGCACTGTGCCGAAAACTTCGCTACAGATCACCCTTGTCTTGCTTGTGCTTCTGGTAGACGCCGGTTTTGCAGCCAGGAAGCGGACAGCAGCAACTTCCAACTAGTTTTAGAGTACTCAAACAACACAGTAAAACAGCATGCATCTTTTGCAGAACAGGAAAAACTCGACCGTCACAGGATTCGAACCTGCAATCTTCGGATCCGAAGTCCGACGCCTTATCCATTAGGCCACACGGTCACTGGCGCAATATACTTCTCCACACACACCTCATTTTCGCCATTTGTACACTTGGCAGAATGAATTTCCCATCTTTGACGCAGTTCTCCATCTCAAATTTCAGTACTAAAAGTACGACGCTACTTCTTGCTGTGTCCCATCGCAAGTTACATTCAAGCCCTTATGACGCTGATCAAACAAGAGAAGGCAAATCAGCTTCAATCGCTTAGTGCCATCTCAGTCGCCTGCAGAAGGTACCTCACCCTATGTGATACAATGGCGAGTTGTCGCTATTACCAAAGCGGCGGCGGCGCCGACGACGACGACGACGACGACGACGACAATCGCGAGGGTCTTTATCAGGGGTAGAAAATACATCACAAGAACTAAGTATTTCACGTCGGCATTCTCCGGAGACTGCCAAAAGCAGCAGTTTCTGGTGCCCACTTTAATAGCACCATTCACACTATTCATTTGCGAGAGCATTTCTTAAATACCGCACCCATTCATAACTTTTTTATCCTTGACCGCTTTTTTCGAAAGGGCCACGGTGGGAGGGGCTGTTACAAAATTCATTTGCCTCCTGTGAGGATCGAACTGACGACCTTTGGTTTACTAGACCAGCGCTCTGCCACTGAGCTAAGGAGGCGCCTCCTAGCGCACTTTTCGGGTACTTTGTTCTTACAGACTAGTGAATCGGAGCCCTTCAGCTCGAAACGCACCGCATGAGCGACCATTATTTGCATTTAGTTAGCACAGCTGCTGCTTTCCTACACATCTCACACTATATCGATGTACAACTAAAATTCCAAAACAACACATTTATTTCATTTCAGAGTCACTTTCAGCTTCAAATACCGTTCCTCTGATATTCATATGAAGCTAGGCATCGTCGTAACCCGTTACGTTCATTACGCAAGGCTCACGAGATGGGCGCATGTTGGATCCGCGTAGACACAAAATTTTGCGCCGCCCAGCGTGGGGCTCGAACCCACGACCCTGAGATTAAGAGTCTCATGCTCTACCGACTGAGCTAGCCGGGCTGCACGCAACGCGTTACGAGCCATACAATACTGATTGACCTGCGACCATCTATTGAAGATTCTTTTGACTACAGCTTATTTCCTGCTGCCACAAATCAGCTACAATCCTATTCAATGAAAAATTGTCTCCGAAAGGCATCAAATCTGCTTGAAATGATACGTGGCTATCAGCACCATTATTCAACACACATGCTCGACAGTGCGCAGACGCCTGTGGCGTAGCCCTTGGCTCCTGAATCAGATGCAGTAGTTCCAACAAAAACTCTCCTGAACGGCACTGTGCCGAAAACTTCGCTACAGATCACCCTTGTCTTGCTTGTGCTTCTGGTAGACGCCGGTTTTGCAGCCAGGAAGCGGACAGCAGCAACTTCCAACTAGTTTTAGAGTACTCAAACAACACAGTAAAACAGCATGCATCTTTTGCAGAACAGGAAAAACTCGACCGTGACAGGATTCGAACCTGCAATCTTCGGATCCGAAGTCCGACGCCTTATCCATTAGGCCACACGGTCACTGGCGCAATATACTTCTCCACACACACCTCATTTTCGCCATTTGTACACTTGGCAGAATGAATTTCCCATCTTTGACGCAGTTCTCCATCTCAAATTTCAGTACTAAAAGTACGACGCTACTTCTTGCTGTGTCCCATCGCAAGTTACATTCAAGCCCTTATGACGCTGATCAAACAAGAGAAGGCAAATCAGCTTCAATCGCTTAGTGCCATCTCAGTCGCCTGCAGAAGGTACCTCACCCTATGTGATACAATGGCGAGTTGTCGCTATTACCAAAGCGGCGGCGGCGCCGACGACGACGACGACGACGACAATCGCGAGGGTCTTTATCAGGGGTAGAAAATACATCACAAGAACTAAGTATTTCACGTCGGCATTCTCCGGAGACTGCCAAAAGCAGCAGTTTCTGGTGCCCACTTTAATAGCACCATTCACACTATTCATTTGCGAGAGCATTTCTTAAATACCGCACCCATTCATAACTTTTTTATCCTTGACCGCTTTTTTCGAAAGGGCCACGGTGGGAGGGGCTGTTACAAAATTCATTTGCCTCCTGTGAGGATCGAACTGACGACCTTTGGTTTACTAGACCAGCGCTCTGCCACTGAGCTAAGGAGGCGCCTCCTAGCGCACTTTTCGGGTACTTTGTTCTTACAGACTAGTGAATCGGAGCCCTTCAGCTCGAAACGCACCGCATGAGCGACCATTATTTGCATTTAGTTAGCACAGCTGCTGCTTTCCTACACATCTCACACTATATCGATGTACAACTAAAATTCCAAAACAACACATTTATTTCATTTCAGAGTCACTTTCAGCTTCAAATACCGTTCCTCTGATATTCATATGAAGCTAGGCATCGTCGTAACCCGTTACGTTCATTACGCAAGGCTCACGAGATGGGCGCATGTTGGATCCGCGTAGACACAAAATTTTGCGCCGCCCAGCGTGGGGCTCGAACCCACGACCCTGAGATTAAGAGTCTCATGCTCTACCGACTGAGCTAGCCGGGCTGCACGCAACGCGTTACGAGCCATACAATACTGATTGACCTGCGACCATCTATTGAAGATTCTTTTGACTACAGCTTATTTCCTGCTGCCACAAATCAGCTACAATCCTATTCAATGAAAAATTGTCTCCGAAAGGCATCAAATCTGCTTGAAATGATACGTGGCTATCAGCACCATTATTCAACACACATGCTCGACAGTGCGCAGACGCCTGTGGCGTAGCCCTTGGCTCCTGAATCAGATGCAGTAGTTCCAACAAAAACTCTCCTGAACGGCACTGTGCCGAAAACTTCGCTACAGATCACCCTTGTCTTGCTTGTGCTTCTGGTAGACGCCGGTTTTGCAGCCAGGAAGCGGACAGCAGCAACTTCCAACTAGTTTTAGAGTACTCAAACAACACAGTAAAACAGCATGCATCTTTTGCAGAACAGGAAAAACTCGACCGTCACAGGATTCGAACCTGCAATCTTCGGATCCGAAGTCCGACGCCTTATCCATTAGGCCACACGGTCACTGGCGCAATATACTTCTCCACACACACCTCATTTTCGCCATTTGTACACTTGGCAGAATGAATTTCCCATCTTTGACGCAGTTCTCCATCTCAAATTTCAGTACTAAAAGTACGACGCTACTTCTTGCTGTGTCCCATCGCAAGTTACATTCAAGCCCTTATGACGCTGATCAAACAAGAGAAGGCAAATCAGCTTCAATCGCTTAGTGCCATCTCAGTCGCCTGCAGAAGGTACCTCACCCTATGTGATACAATGGCGAGTTGTCGCTATTACCAAAGCGGCGGCGGCGCCGACGACGACGACGACGACGACAATCGCGAGGGTCTTTATCAGGGGTAGAAAATACATCACAAGAACTAAGTATTTCACGTCGGCATTCTCCGGAGACTGCCAAAAGCAGCAGTTTCTGGTGCCCACTTTAATAGCACCATTCACACTATTCATTTGCGAGAGCATTTCTTAAATACCGCACCCATTCATAACTTTTTTATCCTTGACCGCTTTTTTCGAAAGGGCCACGGTGGGAGGGGCTGTTACAAAATTCATTTGCCTCCTGTGAGGATCGAACTGACGACCTTTGGTTTACTAGACCAGCGCTCTGCCACTGAGCTAAGGAGGCGCCTCCTAGCGCACTTTTCGGGTACTTTGTTCTTACAGACTAGTGAATCGGAGCCCTTCAGCTCGAAACGCACCGCATGAGCGACCATTATTTGCATTTAGTTAGCACAGCTGCTGCTTTCCTACACATCTCACACTATATCGATGTACAACTAAAATTCCAAAACAACACATTTATTTCATTTCAGAGTCACTTTCAGCTTCAAATACCGTTCCTCTGATATTCATATGAAGCTAGGCATCGTCGTAACCCGTTACGTTCATTACGCAAGGCTCACGAGATGGGCGCATGTTGGATCCGCGTAGACACAAAATTTTGCGCCGCCCAGCGTGGGGCTCGAACCCACGACCCTGAGATTAAGAGTCTCATGCTCTACCGACTGAGCTAGCCGGGCTGCACGCAACGCGTTACGAGCCATACAATACTGATTGACCTGCGACCATCTATTGAAGATTCTTTTGACTACAGCTTATTTCCTGCTGCCACAAATCAGCTACAATCCTATTCAATGAAAAATTGTCTCCGAAAGGCATCAAATCTGCTTGAAATGATACGTGGCTATCAGCACCATTATTCAACACACATGCTCGACAGTGCGCAGACGCCTGTGGCGTAGCCCTTGGCTCCTGAATCAGATGCAGTAGTTCCAACAAAAACTCTCCTGAACGGCACTGTGCCGAAAACTTCGCTACAGATCACCCTTGTCTTGCTTGTGCTTCTGGTAGACGCCGGTTTTGCAGCCAGGAAGCGGACAGCAGCAACTTCCAACTAGTTTTAGAGTACTCAAACAACACAGTAAAACAGCATGCATCTTTTGCAGAACAGGAAAAACTCGACCGTGACAGGATTCGAACCTGCAATCTTCGGATCCGAAGTCCGACGCCTTATCCATTAGGCCACACGGTCACTGGCGCAACATACTTCTCCACACACACCTCATTTTCGCCATTTGTACACTTGGCAGAATGAATTTCCCATCTTTGACGCAGTTCTCCATCTCAAATTTCAGTACTAAAAGTACGACGCTACTTCTTGCTGTGTCCCATCGCAAGATACATTCAAGCCCTTATGACGCTGATCAAACAAGAGAAGGCAAATCAGCTTCAATCGCTTAGTGCCATCTCAGTCGCCTGCAGAAGGTACCTCACCCTATGTGATACAATGGCGAGTTGTCGCTATTACCAAAGCGGCGGCGGCGCCGACGACGACGACGACGACGACGACGACAATCGCGAGGGTCTTTATCAGGGGTAGAAAATACATCACAAGAACTAAGTATTTCACGTCGGCATTCTCCGGAGACTGCCAAAAGCAGCAGTTTCTGGTGCCCACTTTAATAGCACCATTCACACTATTCATTTGCGAGAGCATTTCTTAAATACCGCACCCATTCATAATTTTTTTATCCTTGACCGCTTTTTTCGAAAGGGCCACGGTGGGAGGGGCTGTTACAAAATTCATTTGCCTCCTGTGAGGATCGAACTGACGACCTTTGGTTTACTAGACCAGCGCTCTGCCACTGAGCTAAGGAGGCGCCTCCTAGCGCACTTTTCGGGTACTTTGTTCTTACAGACTAGTGAATCGGAGCCCTTCAGCTCGAAACGCACCGCATGAGCGACCATTATTTGCATTTAGTTAGCACAGCTGCTGCTTTCCTACACATCTCACACTATATCGATGTACAACTAAAATTCCAAAACAACACATTTATTTCATTTCAGAGTCACTTTCAGCTTCAAATACCGTTCCTCTGATATTCATATGAAGCTAGGCATCGTCGTAACCCGTTACGTTCATTACGCAAGGCTCACGAGATGGGCGCATGTTGGATCCGCGTAGACACAAAATTTTGCGCCGCCCAGCGTGGGGCTCGAACCCACGACCCTGAGATTAAGAGTCTCATGCCCTACCGACTGAGCTAGCCGGGCTGCACGCAACGCGTTACGAGCCATACAATACTGATTGACCTGCGACCATCTATTGAAGATTCTTTTGACTACAGCTTATTTCCTGCTGCCACAAATCAGCTACAATCCTATTCAATGAAAAATTGTCTCCGAAAAGCATCAAAGCTGCTTGAAATGATACGTGGCTATCAGCACCATTATTCAACACACATGCTCGACAGTGCGCAGACGCCTGTGGCGTAGCCCTTGGCTCCTGAATCAGATGCAGTAGTTCCAACAAAAACTCTCCTGAACGGCACTGTGCCGAAAACTTCGCTACAGATCACCCTTGTCTTGCTTGTGCTTCTGGTAGACGCCGGTTTTGCAGCCAGGAAGCGGACAGCAGCAACTTCCAACTAGTTTTAGAGTACTCAAACAACACAGTAAAACAGCATGCATCTTTTGCAGAACAGGAAAAACTCGACCGTGACAGGATTCGAACCTGCAATCTTCGGATCCGAAGTCCGACGCCTTATCCATTAGGCCACACCTTCACTGGCGCAATATACTTCTCCACACACACCTCACTTTCGCCATTTGTACACTTGGCAGAATGAATTTCCTATCTTTGACGCAGTTCTCCATCTAAAATTTCAGTACTAAAAGTACGACGCTACTTCTTGCTGTGTCCCATCGCAAGTTACATTCAAGCCCTTATGACGCTGATCAAACAAGAGAAGGCAAATCAGCTTCAATCGCTTAGTGCCATCTCAGTCGCTTGCAGAAGGTACCTCACCCTATGTGATACAATGGCGAGTTGTCGCTATTACCAAAGCGGCGGCGGCGCCGACGACGACGACGACGACGACGACGATGACGACAATCGCGAGGGTTTTTATCAGGGGTAGAAAATACATCACAAGAACTAAGTATTTCACGTCGGCATTCTCCGGAGACTGCCAAAAGCAGCAGTTTCTGGTGCCCACTTTAATAGCACCATTCACACTATTCATTTGCGAGAGCATTTCTTAAATACCGCACCCATTCATAATTTTTTTATCCTTGACCGCTTTTTTCGAAAGGGCCACGGTGGGAGGGGCTGTTACAAAATTCATTTGCCTCCTGTGAGGATCGAACTGACGACCTCTGGTTTACTAGACCAGCGCTCTGCCACTGAGCTAAGGCGGCGCCTCCTAGCGCACTTTTCGGGTACTTTGTTCTTACAGACTAGTGAATCGGAGCCCTTCAGCTCGAAACGCACCGCATGAGCGACCATTATTTGCATTTAGTTAGCACAGCTGCTGCTTTCCTACCCATCTCACACTATATCGATGTACAACTAAAATTCCAAAACAACACATTTATTTCATTTCAGAGTCACTTTCAGCTTCAAATACCGTTCCTCTGATATTCATACGAAGCTAGGCATCGTCGTAACCCGTTACGTTCATTACGCAAGGCTCACGAGAGGGGCGCATGTTGGATCCGCGTAGACACAAAATTTTGCGCCGCCCAGCGTGGGGCTCGAACCCACGACCCTGAGATTAAGAGTCTCATGCTCTACCGACTGAGCTAGCCGGGCTGCACGCAACGCGTTACGAGCCATACAATACTGATTGACCTGCGACCATCTATTGAAGATTCTTTTGACTACAGCTTATTTCCTGCTGCCACAAATCAGCTACAATCCTATTCAATGAAAAATTGTCTCCGAAAGGCATCAAATCTGCTTGAAATGATACGTGGCTATCAGCACCATTATTCAACACACATGCTCGACAGTGCGCAGACGCCTGTGGCGTAGCCCTTGGCTCCTGAATCAGATGCAGTAGTTCCAACAAAAACTCTCCTGAACGGCACTGTGCCGAAAACTTCGCTACAGATCACCCTTGTCTTGCTTGTGCTTCTGGTAGACGCCGGTTTTGCAGCCAGGAAGCGGACAGCAGCAACTTCCAACTAGTTTTAGAGTACTCAAACAACACAGTAAAACAGCATGCATCTTTTGCAGAACAGGAAAAACTCGACCGTCACAGGATTCGAACCTGCAATCTTCGGATCCGAAGTCCGACGCCTTATCCATTAGGCCACACGGTCACTGGCGCAATATACTTCTCCACACACACCTCATTTTCGCCATTTGTACACTTGGCAGAATGAATTTCCCATCTTTGACGCAGTTCTCCATCTCAAATTTCAGTACTAAAAGTACGACGCTACTTCTTGCTGTGTCCCATCGCAAGTTACATTCAAGCCCTTATGACGCTGATCAAACAAGAGAAGGCAAATCAGCTTCAATCGCTTAGTGCCATCTCAGTCGCCTGCAGAAGGTACCTCACCCTATGTGATACAATGGCGAGTTGTCGCTATTACCAAAGCGGCGGCGGCGCCGACGACGACGACGACGACGACAATCGCGAGGGTCTTTATCAGGGGTAGAAAATACATCACAAGAACTAAGTATTTCACGTCGGCATTCTCCGGAGACTGCCAAAAGCAGCAGTTTCTGGTGCCCACTTTAATAGCACCATTCACACTATTCATTTGCGAGAGCATTTCTTAAATACCGCACCCATTCATAACTTTTTTATCCTTGACCGCTTTTTTCGAAAGGGCCACGGTGGGAGGGGCTGTTACAAAATTCATTTGCCTCCTGTGAGGATCGAACTGACGACCTTTGGTTTACTAGACCAGCGCTCTGCCACTGAGCTAAGGAGGCGCCTCCTAGCGCACTTTTCGGGTACTTTGTTCTTACAGACTAGTGAATCGGAGCCCTTCAGCTCGAAACGCACCGCATGAGCGACCATTATTTGCATTTAGTTAGCACAGCTGCTGCTTTCCTACACATCTCACACTATATCGATGTACAACTAAAATTCCAAAACAACACATTTATTTCATTTCAGAGTCACTTTCAGCTTCAAATACCGTTCCTCTGATATTCATATGAAGCTAGGCATCGTCGTAACCCGTTACGTTCATTACGCAAGGCTCACGAGATGGGCGCATGTTGGATCCGCGTAGACACAAAATTTTGCGCCGCCCAGCGTGGGGCTCGAACCCACGACCCTGAGATTAAGAGTCTCATGCTCTACCGACTGAGCTAGCCGGGCTGCACGCAACGCGTTACGAGCCATACAATACTGATTGACCTGCGACCATCTATTGAAGATTCTTTTGACTACAGCTTATTTCCTGCTGCCACAAATCAGCTACAATCCTATTCAATGAAAAATTGTCTCCGAAAGGCATCAAATCTGCTTGAAATGATACGTGGCTATCAGCACCATTATTCAACACACATGCTCGACAGTGCGCAGACGCCTGTGGCGTAGCCCTTGGCTCCTGAATCAGATGCAGTAGTTCCAACAAAAACTCTCCTGAACGGCACTGTGCCGAAAACTTCGCTACAGATCACCCTTGTCTTGCTTGTGCTTCTGGTAGACGCCGGTTTTGCAGCCAGGAAGCGGACAGCAGCAACTTCCAACTAGTTTTAGAGTACTCAAACAACACAGTAAAACAGCATGCATCTTTTGCAGAACAGGAAAAACTCGACCGTGACAGGATTCGAACCTGCAATCTTCGGATCCGAAGTCCGACGCCTTATCCATTAGGCCACACGGTCACTGGCGCAACATACTTCTCCACACACACCTCATTTTCGCCATTTGTACACTTGGCAGAATGAATTTCCCATCTTTGACGCAGTTCTCCATCTCAAATTTCAGTACTAAAAGTACGACGCTACTTCTTGCTGTGTCCCATCGCAAGATACATTCAAGCCCTTATGACGCTGATCAAACAAGAGAAGGCAAATCAGCTTCAATCGCTTAGTGCCATCTCAGTCGCCTGCAGAAGGTACCTCACCCTATGTGATACAATGGCGAGTTGTCGCTATTACCAAAGCGGCGGCGGCGCCGACGACGACGACGACGACGACGACGACAATCGCGAGGGTCTTTATCAGGGGTAGAAAATACATCACAAGAACTAAGTATTTCACGTCGGCATTCTCCGGAGACTGCCAAAAGCAGCAGTTTCTGGTGCCCACTTTAATAGCACCATTCACACTATTCATTTGCGAGAGCATTTCTTAAATACCGCACCCATTCATAATTTTTTTATCCTTGACCGCTTTTTTCGAAAGGGCCACGGTGGGAGGGGCTGTTACAAAATTCATTTGCCTCCTGTGAGGATCGAACTGACGACCTTTGGTTTACTAGACCAGCGCTCTGCCACTGAGCTAAGGAGGCGCCTCCTAGCGCACTTTTCGGGTACTTTGTTCTTACAGACTAGTGAATCGGAGCCCTTCAGCTCGAAACGCACCGCATGAGCGACCATTATTTGCATTTAGTTAGCACAGCTGCTGCTTTCCTACACATCTCACACTATATCGATGTACAACTAAAATTCCAAAACAACACATTTATTTCATTTCAGAGTCACTTTCAGCTTCAAATACCGTTCCTCTGATATTCATATGAAGCTAGGCATCGTCGTAACCCGTTACGTTCATTACGCAAGGCTCACGAGATGGGCGCATGTTGGATCCGCGTAGACACAAAATTTTGCGCCGCCCAGCGTGGGGCTCGAACCCACGACCCTGAGATTAAGAGTCTCATGCCCTACCGACTGAGCTAGCCGGGCTGCACGCAACGCGTTACGAGCCATACAATACTGATTGACCTGCGACCATCTATTGAAGATTCTTTTGACTACAGCTTATTTCCTGCTGCCACAAATCAGCTACAATCCTATTCAATGAAAAATTGTCTCCGAAAAGCATCAAAGCTGCTTGAAATGATACGTGGCTATCAGCACCATTATTCAACACACATGCTCGACAGTGCGCAGACGCCTGTGGCGTAGCCCTTGGCTCCTGAATCAGATGCAGTAGTTCCAACAAAAACTCTCCTGAACGGCACTGTGCCGAAAACTTCGCTACAGATCACCCTTGTCTTGCTTGTGCTTCTGGTAGACGCCGGTTTTGCAGCCAGGAAGCGGACAGCAGCAACTTCCAACTAGTTTTAGAGTACTCAAACAACACAGTAAAACAGCATGCATCTTTTGCAGAACAGGAAAAACTCGACCGTGACAGGATTCGAACCTGCAATCTTCGGATCCGAAGTCCGACGCCTTATCCATTAGGCCACACCTTCACTGGCGCAATATACTTCTCCACACACACCTCACTTTCGCCATTTGTACACTTGGCAGAATGAATTTCCTATCTTTGACGCAGTTCTCCATCTAAAATTTCAGTACTAAAAGTACGACGCTACTTCTTGCTGTGTCCCATCGCAAGTTACATTCAAGCCCTTATGACGCTGATCAAACAAGAGAAGGCAAATCAGCTTCAATCGCTTAGTGCCATCTCAGTCGCTTGCAGAAGGTACCTCACCCTATGTGATACAATGGCGAGTTGTCGCTATTACCAAAGCGGCGGCGGCGCCGACGACGACGACGACGACGACGACGATGACGACAATCGCGAGGGTTTTTATCAGGGGTAGAAAATACATCACAAGAACTAAGTATTTCACGTCGGCATTCTCCGGAGACTGCCAAAAGCAGCAGTTTCTGGTGCCCACTTTAATAGCACCATTCACACTATTCATTTGCGAGAGCATTTCTTAAATACCGCACCCATTCATAATTTTTTTATCCTTGACCGCTTTTTTCGAAAGGGCCACGGTGGGAGGGGCTGTTACAAAATTCATTTGCCTCCTGTGAGGATCGAACTGACGACCTCTGGTTTACTAGACCAGCGCTCTGCCACTGAGCTAAGGCGGCGCCTCCTAGCGCACTTTTCGGGTACTTTGTTCTTACAGACTAGTGAATCGGAGCCCTTCAGCTCGAAACGCACCGCATGAGCGACCATTATTTGCATTTAGTTAGCACAGCTGCTGCTTTCCTACCCATCTCACACTATATCGATGTACAACTAAAATTCCAAAACAACACATTTATTTCATTTCAGAGTCACTTTCAGCTTCAAATACCGTTCCTCTGATATTCATACGAAGCTAGGCATCGTCGTAACCCGTTACGTTCATTACGCAAGGCTCACGAGAGGGGCGCATGTTGGATCCGCGTAGACACAAAATTTTGCGCCGCCCAGCGTGGGGCTCGAACCCACGACCCTGAGATTAAGAGTCTCATGCTCTACCGACTGAGCTAGCCGGGCTGCACGCAACGCGTTACGAGCCATACAATACTGATTGACCTGCGACCATCTATTGAAGATTCTTTTGACTACAGCTTATTTCCTGCTGCCACAAATCAGCTACAATCCTATTCAATGAAAAATTGTCTCCGAAAGGCATCAAATCTGCTTGAAATGATACGTGGCTATCAGCACCATTATTCAACACACATGCTCGACAGTGCGCAGACGCCTGTGGCGTAGCCCTTGGCTCCTGAATCAGATGCAGTAGTTCCAACAAAAACTCTCCTGAACGGCACTGTGCCGAAAACTTCGCTACAGATCACCCTTGTCTTGCTTGTGCTTCTGGTAGACGCCGGTTTTGCAGCCAGGAAGCGGACAGCAGCAACTTCCAACTAGTTTTAGAGTACTCAAACAACACAGTAAAACAGCATGCATCTTTTGCAGAACAGGAAAAACTCGACCGTCACAGGATTCGAACCTGCAATCTTCGGATCCGAAGTCCGACGCCTTATCCATTAGGCCACACGGTCACTGGCGCAATATACTTCTCCACACACACCTCATTTTCGCCATTTGTACACTTGGCAGAATGAATTTCCCATCTTTGACGCAGTTCTCCATCTCAAATTTCAGTACTAAAAGTACGACGCTACTTCTTGCTGTGTCCCATCGCAAGTTACATTCAAGCCCTTATGACGCTGATCAAACAAGAGAAGGCAAATCAGCTTCAATCGCTTAGTGCCATCTCAGTCGCCTGCAGAAGGTACCTCACCCTATGTGATACAATGGCGAGTTGTCGCTATTACCAAAGCGGCGGCGGCGCCGACGACGACGACGACGACGACAATCGCGAGGGT
Source organism: Schistocerca cancellata (assembly GCF_023864275.1). Taxonomy (NCBI): domain Eukaryota; kingdom Metazoa; phylum Arthropoda; class Insecta; order Orthoptera; family Acrididae; genus Schistocerca; species Schistocerca cancellata. The sequence goes on from NW_026047108.1 coordinate 837,651, forward strand.
CTTTATCAGGGGTAGAAAATACATCACAAGAACTAAGTATTTCACGTCGGCATTCTCCGGAGACTGCCAAAAGCAGCAGTTTCTGGTGCCCACTTTAATAGCACCATTCACACTATTCATTTGCGAGAGCATTTCTTAAATACCGCACCCATTCATAATTTTTTTATCCTTGACCGCTTTTTTCGAAAGGGCCACGGTGGGAGGGGCTGTTACAAAATTCATTTGCCTCCTGTGAGGATCGAACTGACGACCTTTGGTTTACTAGACCAGCGCTCTGCCACTGAGCTAAGGAGGCGCCTCCTAGCGCACTTTTCGGGTACTTTGTTCTTACAGACTAGTGAATCGGAGCCCTTCAGCTCGAAACGCACCGCATGAGCGACCATTATTTGCATTTAGTTAGCACAGCTGCTGCTTTCCTACACATCTCACACTATATCGATGTACAACTAAAATTCCAAAACAACACATTTATTTCATTTCAGAGTCACTTTCAGCTTCAAATACCGTTCCTCTGATATTCATATGAAGCTAGGCATCGTCGTAACCCGTTACGTTCATTACGCAAGGCTCACGAGATGGGCGCATGTTGGATCCGCGTAGACACAAAATTTTGCGCCGCCCAGCGTGGGGCTCGAACCCACGACCCTGAGATTAAGAGTCTCATGCTCTACCGACTGAGCTAGCCGGGCTGCACGCAACGCGTTACGAGCCATACAATACTGATTGACCTGCGACCATCTATTGAAGATTCTTTTGACTACAGCTTATTTCCTGCTGCCACAAATCAGCTACAATCCTATTCAATGAAAAATTGTCTCCGAAAGGCATCAAATCTGCTTGAAATGATACGTGGCTATCAGCACCATTATTCAACACACATGCTCGACAGTGCGCAGACGCCTGTGGCGTAGCCCTTGGCTCCTGAATCAGATGCAGTAGTTCCAACAAAAACTCTCCTGAACGGCACTGTGCCGAAAACTTCGCTACAGATCACCCTTGTCTTGCTTGTGCTTCTGGTAGACGCCGGTTTTGCAGCCAGGAAGCGGACAGCAGCAACTTCCAACTAGTTTTAGAGTACTCAAACAACACAGTAAAACAGCATGCATCTTTTGCAGAACAGGAAAAACTCGACCGTCACAGGATTCGAACCTGCAATCTTCGGATCCGAAGTCCGACGCCTTATCCATTAGGCCACACGGTCACTGGCGCAATATACTTCTCCACACACACCTCATTTTCGCCATTTGTACACTTGGCAGAATGAATTTCCCATCTTTGACGCAGTTCTCCATCTCAAATTTCAGTACTAAAAGTACGACGCTACTTCTTGCTGTGTCCCATCGCAAGTTACATTCAAGCCCTTATGACGCTGATCAAACAAGAGAAGGCAAATCAGCTTCAATCGCTTAGTGCCATCTCAGTCGCCTGCAGAAGGTACCTCACCCTATGTGATACAATGGCGAGTTGTCGCTATTACCAAAGCGGCGGCGGCGCCGACGACGACGACGACGACGACGACGACAATCGCGAGGGTCTTTATCAGGGGTAGAAAATACATCACAAGAACTAAGTATTTCACGTCGGCATTCTCCGGAGACTGCCAAAAGCAGCAGTTTCTGGTGCCCACTTTAATAGCACCATTCACACTATTCATTTGCGAGAGCATTTCTTAAATACCGCACCCATTCATAACTTTTTTATCCTTGACCGCTTTTTTCGAAAGGGCCACGGTGGGAGGGGCTGTTACAAAATTCATTTGCCTCCTGTGAGGATCGAACTGACGACCTTTGGTTTACTAGACCAGCGCTCTGCCACTGAGCTAAGGAGGCGCCTCCTAGCGCACTTTTCGGGTACTTTGTTCTTACAGACTAGTGAATCGGAGCCCTTCAGCTCGAAACGCACCGCATGAGCGACCATTATTTGCATTTAGTTAGCACAGCTGCTGCTTTCCTACACATCTCACACTATATCGATGTACAACTAAAATTCCAAAACAACACATTTATTTCATTTCAGAGTCACTTTCAGCTTCAAATACCGTTCCTCTGATATTCATATGAAGCTAGGCATCGTCGTAACCCGTTACGTTCATTACGCAAGGCTCACGAGATGGGCGCATGTTGGATCCGCGTAGACACAAAATTTTGCGCCGCCCAGCGTGGGGCTCGAACCCACGACCCTGAGATTAAGAGTCTCATGCTCTACCGACTGAGCTAGCCGGGCTGCACGCAACGCGTGACGAGCCATACAATACTGATTGACCTGCGACCATCTATTGAAGATTCTTTTGACTACAGCTTATTTCCTGCTGCCACAAATCAGCTACAATCCTATTCAATGAAAAATTGTCTCCGAAAGGCATCAAATCTGCTTGAAATGATACGTGGCTATCAGCACCATTATTCAACACACATGCTCGACAGTGCGCAGACGCCTGTGGCGTAGCCCTTGGCTCCTGAATCAGATGCAGTAGTTCCAACAAAAACTCTCCTGAACGGCACTGTGCCGAAAACTTCGCTACAGATCACCCTTGTCTTGCTTGTGCTTCTGGTAGACGCCGGTTTTGCAGCCAGGAAGCGGACAGCAGCAACTTCCAACTAGTTTTAGAGTACTCAAACAACACAGTAAAACAGCATGCATCTTTTGCAGAACAGGAAAAACTCGACCGTCACAGGATTCGAACCTGCAATCTTCGGATCCGAAGTCCGACGCCTTATCCATTAGGCCACACGGTCACTGGCGCAATATACTTCTCCACACACACCTCATTTTCGCCATTTGTACACTTGGCAGAATGAATTTCCCATCTTTGACGCAGTTCTCCATCTCAAATTTCAGTACTAAAAGTACGACGCTACTTCTTGCTGTGTCCCATCGCAAGTTACATTCAAGCCCTTATGACGCTGATCAAACAAGAGAAGGCAAATCAGCTTCAATCGCTTAGTGCCATCTCAGTCGCCTGCAGAAGGTACCTCACCCTATGTGATACAATGGCGAGTTGTCGCTATTACCAAAGCGGCGGCGGCGCCGACGACGACGACGACGACGACAATCGCGAGGGTCTTTATCAGGGGTAGAAAATACATCACAAGAACTAAGTATTTCACGTCGGCATTCTCCGGAGACTGCCAAAAGCAGCAGTTTCTGGTGCCCACTTTAATAGCACCATTCACACTATTCATTTGCGAGAGCATTTCTTAAATACCGCACCCATTCATAACTTTTTTATCCTTGACCGCTTTTTTCGAAAGGGCCACGGTGGGAGGGGCTGTTACAAAATTCATTTGCCTCCTGTGAGGATCGAACTGACGACCTTTGGTTTACTAGACCAGCGCTCTGCCACTGAGCTAAGGAGGCGCCTCCTAGCGCACTTTTCGGGTACTTTGTTCTTACAGACTAGTGAATCGGAGCCCTTCAGCTCGAAACGCACCGCATGAGCGACCATTATTTGCATTTAGTTAGCACAGCTGCTGCTTTCCTACACATCTCACACTATATCGATGTACAACTAAAATTCCAAAACAACACATTTATTTCATTTCAGAGTCACTTTCAGCTTCAAATACCGTTCCTCTGATATTCATATGAAGCTAGGCATCGTCGTAACCCGTTACGTTCATTACGCAAGGCTCACGAGATGGGCGCATGTTGGATCCGCGTAGACACAAAATTTTGCGCCGCCCAGCGTGGGGCTCGAACCCACGACCCTGAGATTAAGAGTCTCATGCTCTACCGACTGAGCTAGCCGGGCTGCACGCAACGCGTTACGAGCCATACAATACTGATTGACCTGCGACCATCTATTGAAGATTCTTTTGACTACAGCTTATTTCCTGCTGCCACAAATCAGCTACAATCCTATTCAATGAAAAATTGTCTCCGAAAGGCATCAAATCTGCTTGAAATGATACGTGGCTATCAGCACCATTATTCAACACACATGCTCGACAGTGCGCAGACGCCTGTGGCGTAGCCCTTGGCTCCTGAATCAGATGCAGTAGTTCCAACAAAAACTCTCCTGAACGGCACTGTGCCGAAAACTTCGCTACAGATCACCCTTGTCTTGCTTGTGCTTCTGGTAGACGCCGGTTTTGCAGCCAGGAAGCGGACAGCAGCAACTTCCAACTAGTTTTAGAGTACTCAAACAACACAGTAAAACAGCATGCATCTTTTGCAGAACAGGAAAAACTCGACCGTGACAGGATTCGAACCTGCAATCTTCGGATCCGAAGTCCGACGCCTTATCCATTAGGCCACACGGTCACTGGCGCAATATACTTCTCCACACACACCTCATTTTCGCCATTTGTACACTTGGCAGAATGAATTTCCCATCTTTGACGCAGTTCTCCATCTCAAATTTCAGTACTAAAAGTACGACGCTACTTCTTGCTGTGTCCCATCGCAAGATACATTCAAGCCCTTATGACGCTGATCAAACAAGAGAAGGCAAATCAGCTTCAATCGCTTAGTGCCATCTCAGTCGCCTGCAGAAGGTACCTCACCCTATGTGATACAATGGCGAGTTGTCGCTATTACCAAAGCGGCGGCGGCGCCGACGACGACGACGACGACGACGACGACGACAATCGCGAGGGTCTTTATCAGGGGTAGAAAATACATCACAAGAACTAAGTATTTCACGTCGGCATTCTCCGGAGACTGCCAAAAGCAGCAGTTTCTGGTGCCCACTTTAATAGCACCATTCACACTATTCATTTGCGAGAGCATTTCTTAAATACCGCACCCATTCATAATTTTTTTATCCTTGACCGCTTTTTTCGAAAGGGCCACGGTGGGAGGGGCTGTTACAAAATTCATTTGCCTCCTGTGAGGATCGAACTGACGACCTTTGGTTTACTAGACCAGCGCTCTGCCACTGAGCTAAGGAGGCGCCTCCTAGCGCACTTTTCGGGTACTTTGTTCTTACAGACTAGTGAATCGGAGCCCTTCAGCTCGAAACGCACCGCATGAGCGACCATTATTTGCATTTAGTTAGCACAGCTGCTGCTTTCCTACACATCTCACACTATATCGATGTACAACTAAAATTCCAAAACAACACATTTATTTCATTTCAGAGTCACTTTCAGCTTCAAATACCGTTCCTCTGATATTCATATGAAGCTAGGCATCGTCGTAACCCGTTACGTTCATTACGCAAGGCTCACGAGATGGGCGCATGTTGGATCCGCGTAGACACAAAATTTTGCGCCGCCCAGCGTGGGGCTCGAACCCACGACCCTGAGATTAAGAGTCTCATGCCCTACCGACTGAGCTAGCCGGGCTGCACGCAACGCGTTACGAGCCATACAATACTGATTGACCTGCGACCATCTATTGAAGATTCTTTTGACTACAGCTTATTTCCTGCTGCCACAAATCAGCTACAATCCTATTCAATGAAAAATTGTCTCCGAAAAGCATCAAAGCTGCTTGAAATGATACGTGGCTATCAGCACCATTATTCAACACACATGCTCGACAGTGCGCAGACGCCTGTGGCGTAGCCCTTGGCTCCTGAATCAGATGCAGTAGTTCCAACAAAAACTCTCCTGAACGGCACTGTGCCGAAAACTTCGCTACAGATCACCCTTGTCTTGCTTGTGCTTCTGGTAGACGCCGGTTTTGCAGCCAGGAAGCGGACAGCAGCAACTTCCAACTAGTTTTAGAGTACTCAAACAACACAGTAAAACAGCATGCATCTTTTGCAGAACAGGAAAAACTCGACCGTGACAGGATTCGAACCTGCAATCTTCGGATCCGAAGTCCGACGCCTTATCCATTAGGCCACACCTTCACTGGCGCAATATACTTCTCCACACACACCTCACTTTCGCCATTTGTACACTTGGCAGAATGAATTTCCTATCTTTGACGCAGTTCTCCATCTAAAATTTCAGTACTAAAAGTACGACGCTACTTCTTGCTGTGTCCCATCGCAAGTTACATTCAAGCCCTTATGACGCTGATCAAACAAGAGAAGGCAAATCAGCTTCAATCGCTTAGTGCCATCTCAGTCGCTTGCAGAAGGTACCTCACCCTATGTGATACAATGGCGAGTTGTCGCTATTACCAAAGCGGCGGCGGCGCCGACGACGACGACGACGACGACGACGATGACGACAATCGCGAGGGTTTTTATCAGGGGTAGAAAATACATCACAAGAACTAAGTATTTCACGTCGGCATTCTCCGGAGACTGCCAAAAGCAGCAGTTTCTGGTGCCCACTTTAATAGCACCATTCACACTATTCATTTGCGAGAGCATTTCTTAAATACCGCACCCATTCATAATTTTTTTATCCTTGACCGCTTTTTTCGAAAGGGCCACGGTGGGAGGGGCTGTTACAAAATTCATTTGCCTCCTGTGAGGATCGAACTGACGACCTCTGGTTTACTAGACCAGCGCTCTGCCACTGAGCTAAGGCGGCGCCTCCTAGCGCACTTTTCGGGTACTTTGTTCTTACAGACTAGTGAATCGGAGCCCTTCAGCTCGAAACGCACCGCATGAGCGACCATTATTTGCATTTAGTTAGCACAGCTGCTGCTTTCCTACCCATCTCACACTATATCGATGTACAACTAAAATTCCAAAACAACACATTTATTTCATTTCAGAGTCACTTTCAGCTTCAAATACCGTTCCTCTGATATTCATACGAAGCTAGGCATCGTCGTAACCCGTTACGTTCATTACGCAAGGCTCACGAGAGGGGCGCATGTTGGATCCGCGTAGACACAAAATTTTGCGCCGCCCAGCGTGGGGCTCGAACCCACGACCCTGAGATTAAGAGTCTCATGCTCTACCGACTGAGCTAGCCGGGCTGCACGCAACGCGTTACGAGCCATACAATACTGATTGACCTGCGACCATCTATTGAAGATTCTTTTGACTACAGCTTATTTCCTGCTGCCACAAATCAGCTACAATCCTATTCAATGAAAAATTGTCTCCGAAAGGCATCAAATCTGCTTGAAATGATACGTGGCTATCAGCACCATTATTCAACACACATGCTCGACAGTGCGCAGACGCCTGTGGCGTAGCCCTTGGCTCCTGAATCAGATGCAGTAGTTCCAACAAAAACTCTCCTGAACGGCACTGTGCCGAAAACTTCGCTACAGATCACCCTTGTCTTGCTTGTGCTTCTGGTAGACGCCGGTTTTGCAGCCAGGAAGCGGACAGCAGCAACTTCCAACTAGTTTTAGAGTACTCAAACAACACAGTAAAACAGCATGCATCTTTTGCAGAACAGGAAAAACTCGACCGTCACAGGATTCGAACCTGCAATCTTCGGATCCGAAGTCCGACGCCTTATCCATTAGGCCACACGGTCACTGGCGCAATATACTTCTCCACACACACCTCATTTTCGCCATTTGTACACTTGGCAGAATGAATTTCCCATCTTTGACGCAGTTCTCCATCTCAAATTTCAGTACTAAAAGTACGACGCTACTTCTTGCTGTGTCCCATCGCAAGTTACATTCAAGCCCTTATGACGCTGATCAAACAAGAGAAGGCAAATCAGCTTCAATCGCTTAGTGCCATCTCAGTCGCCTGCAGAAGGTACCTCACCCTATGTGATACAATGGCGAGTTGTCGCTATTACCAAAGCGGCGGCGGCGCCGACGACGACGACGACGACGACAATCGCGAGGGTCTTTATCAGGGGTAGAAAATACATCACAAGAACTAAGTATTTCACGTCGGCATTCTCCGGAGACTGCCAAAAGCAGCAGTTTCTGGTGCCCACTTTAATAGCACCATTCACACTATTCATTTGCGAGAGCATTTCTTAAATACCGCACCCATTCATAATTTTTTTATCCTTGACCGCTTTTTTCGAAAGGGCCACGGTGGGAGGGGCTGTTACAAAATTCATTTGCCTCCTGTGAGGATCGAACTGACGACCTTTGGTTTACTAGACCAGCGCTCTGCCACTGAGCTAAGGAGGCGCCTCCTAGCGCACTTTTCGGGTACTTTGTTCTTACAGACTAGTGAATCGGAGCCCTTCAGCTCGAAACGCACCGCATGAGCGACCATTATTTGCATTTAGTTAGCACAGCTGCTGCTTTCCTACACATCTCACACTATATCGATGTACAACTAAAATTCCAAAACAACACATTTATTTCATTTCAGAGTCACTTTCAGCTTCAAATACCGTTCCTCTGATATTCATATGAAGCTAGGCATCGTCGTAACCCGTTACGTTCATTACGCAAGGCTCACGAGATGGGCGCATGTTGGATCCGCGTAGACACAAAATTTTGCGCCGCCCAGCGTGGGGCTCGAACCCACGACCCTGAGATTAAGAGTCTCATGCTCTACCGACTGAGCTAGCCGGGCTGCACGCAACGCGTTACGAGCCATACAATACTGATTGACCTGCGACCATCTATTGAAGATTCTTTTGACTACAGCTTATTTCCTGCTGCCACAAATCAGCTACAATCCTATTCAATGAAAAATTGTCTCCGAAAGGCATCAAATCTGCTTGAAATGATACGTGGCTATCAGCACCATTATTCAACACACATGCTCGACAGTGCGCAGACGCCTGTGGCGTAGCCCTTGGCTCCTGAATCAGATGCAGTAGTTCCAACAAAAACTCTCCTGAACGGCACTGTGCCGAAAACTTCGCTACAGATCACCCTTGTCTTGCTTGTGCTTCTGGTAGACGCCGGTTTTGCAGCCAGGAAGCGGACAGCAGCAACTTCCAACTAGTTTTAGAGTACTCAAACAACACAGTAAAACAGCATGCATCTTTTGCAGAACAGGAAAAACTCGACCGTCACAGGATTCGAACCTGCAATCTTCGGATCCGAAGTCCGACGCCTTATCCATTAGGCCACACGGTCACTGGCGCAATATACTTCTCCACACACACCTCATTTTCGCCATTTGTACACTTGGCAGAATGAATTTCCCATCTTTGACGCAGTTCTCCATCTCAAATTTCAGTACTAAAAGTACGACGCTACTTCTTGCTGTGTCCCATCGCAAGTTACATTCAAGCCCTTATGACGCTGATCAAACAAGAGAAGGCAAATCAGCTTCAATCGCTTAGTGCCATCTCAGTCGCCTGCAGAAGGTACCTCACCCTATGTGATACAATGGCGAGTTGTCGCTATTACCAAAGCGGCGGCGGCGCCGACGACGACGACGACGACGACGACGACAATCGCGAGGGTCTTTATCAGGGGTAGAAAATACATCACAAGAACTAAGTATTTCACGTCGGCATTCTCCGGAGACTGCCAAAAGCAGCAGTTTCTGGTGCCCACTTTAATAGCACCATTCACACTATTCATTTGCGAGAGCATTTCTTAAATACCGCACCCATTCATAACTTTTTTATCCTTGACCGCTTTTTTCGAAAGGGCCACGGTGGGAGGGGCTGTTACAAAATTCATTTGCCTCCTGTGAGGATCGAACTGACGACCTTTGGTTTACTAGACCAGCGCTCTGCCACTGAGCTAAGGAGGCGCCTCCTAGCGCACTTTTCGGGTACTTTGTTCTTACAGACTAGTGAATCGGAGCCCTTCAGCTCGAAACGCACCGCATGAGCGACCATTATTTGCATTTAGTTAGCACAGCTGCTGCTTTCCTACACATCTCACACTATATCGATGTACAACTAAAATTCCAAAACAACACATTTATTTCATTTCAGAGTCACTTTCAGCTTCAAATACCGTTCCTCTGATATTCATATGAAGCTAGGCATCGTCGTAACCCGTTACGTTCATTACGCAAGGCTCACGAGATGGGCGCATGTTGGATCCGCGTAGACACAAAATTTTGCGCCGCCCAGCGTGGGGCTCGAACCCACGACCCTGAGATTAAGAGTCTCATGCTCTACCGACTGAGCTAGCCGGGCTGCACGCAACGCGTTACGAGCCATACAATACTGATTGACCTGCGACCATCTATTGAAGATTCTTTTGACTACAGCTTATTTCCTGCTGCCACAAATCAGCTACAATCCTATTCAATGAAAAATTGTCTCCGAAAGGCATCAAATCTGCTTGAAATGATACGTGGCTATCAGCACCATTATTCAACACACATGCTCGACAGTGCGCAGACGCCTGTGGCGTAGCCCTTGGCTCCTGAATCAGATGCAGTAGTTCCAACAAAAACTCTCCTGAACGGCACTGTGCCGAAAACTTCGCTACAGATCACCCTTGTCTTGCTTGTGCTTCTGGTAGACGCCGGTTTTGCAGCCAAGAAGCGGACAGCAGCAACTTCCAACTAGTTTTAGAGTACTCAAACAACACAGTAAAACAGCATGCATCTTTTGCAGAACAGGAAAAACTCGACCGTCACAGGATTCGAACCTGCAATCTTCGGATCCGAAGTCCGACGCCTTATCCATTAGGCCACACGGTCACTGGCGCAATATACTTCTCCACACACACCTCATTTTCGCCATTTGTACACTTGGCAGAATGAATTTCCCATCTTTGACGCAGTTCTCCATCTCAAATTTCAGTACTAAAAGTACGACGCTACTTCTTGCTGTGTCCCATCGCAAGTTACATTCAAGCCCTTATGACGCTGATCAAACAAGAGAAGGCAAATCAGCTTCAATCGCTTAGTGCCATCTCAGTCGCCTGCAGAAGGTACCTCACCCTATGTGATACAATGGCGAGTTGTCGCTATTACCAAAGCGGCGGCGGCGCCGACGACGACGACGACGACGACGACGACAATCGCGAGGGTCTTTATCAGGGGTAGAAAATACATCACAAGAACTAAGTATTTCACGTCGGCATTCTCCGGAGACTGCCAAAAGCAGCAGTTTCTGGTGCCCACTTTAATAGCACCATTCACACTATTCATTTGCGAGAGCATTTCTTAAATACCGCACCCATTCATAATTTTTTTATCCTTGACCGCTTTTTTCGAAAGGGCCACGGTGGGAGGGGCTGTTACAAAATTCATTTGCCTCCTGTGAGGATCGAACTGACGACCTTTGGTTTACTAGACCAGCGCTCTGCCACTTTTTTTTTTTTTTTTTTTTTTTTTTTATTGCTTTTTTTTTTTTTTTTTTTTTTTTTTTTTTTTTTTTTTTTCATGCATCTTTTGCAGAACAGGAAAAACTCGACCGTCACAGGATTCGAACCTGCAATCTTCGGATCCGAAGTCCGACGCCTTATCCATTAGGCCACACGGTCACTGGCGCAATATACTTCTCCACACACACCTCATTTTCGCCATTTGTACACTTGGCAGAATGAATTTCCCATCTTTGACGCAGTTCTCCATCTCAAATTTCAGTACTAAAAGTACGACGCTACTTCTTGCTGTGTCCCATCGCAAGTTACATTCAAGCCCTTATGACGCTGATCAAACAAGAGAAGGCAAATCAGCTTCAATCGCTTAGTGCCATCTCAGTCGCCTGCAGAAGGTACCTCACCCTATGTGATACAATGGCGAGTTGTCGCTATTACCAAAGCGGCGGCGGCGCCGACGACGACGACGACGACGACGACGACAATCGCGAGGGTCTTTATCAGGGGTAGAAAATACATCACAAGAACTAAGTATTTCACGTCGGCATTCTCCGGAGACTGCCAAAAGCAGCAGTTTCTGGTGCCCACTTTAATAGCACCATTCACACTATTCATTTGCGAGAGCATTTCTTAAATACCGCACCCATTCATAACTTTTTTATCCTTGACCGCTTTTTTCGAAAGGGCCACGGTGGGAGGGGCTGTTACAAAATTCATTTGCCTCCTGTGAGGATCGAACTGACGACCTTTGGTTTACTAGACCAGCGCTCTGCCACTGAGCTAAGGAGGCGCCTCCTAGCGCACTTTTCGGGTACTTTGTTCTTACAGACTAGTGAATCGGAGCCCTTCAGCTCGAAACGCACCGCATGAGCGACCATTATTTGCATTTAGTTAGCACAGCTGCTGCTTTCCTGCACATCTCACACTATATCGATGTACAACTAAAATTCCAAAACAACACATTTATTTCATTTCAGAGTCACTTTCAGCTTCAAATACCGTTCCTCTGATATTCATATGAAGCTAGGCATCGTCGTAACCCGTTACGTTCATTACGCAAGGCTCACGAGATGGGCGCATGTTGGATCCGCGTAGACACAAAATTTTGCGCCGCCCAGCGTGGGGCTCGAACCCACGACCCTGAGATTAAGAGTCTCATGCTCTACCGACTGAGCTAGCCGGGCTGCACGCAACGCGTTACGAGCCATACAATACTGATTGACCTGCGACCATCTATTGAAGATTCTTTTGACTACAGCTTATTTCCTGCTGCCACAAATCAGCTACAATCCTATTCAATGAAAAATTGTCTCCGAAAGGCATCAAATCTGCTTGAAATGATACGTGGCTATCAGCACCATTATTCAACACACATGCTCGACAGTGCGCAGACGCCTGTGGCGTAGCCCTTGGCTCCTGAATCAGATGCAGTAGTTCCAACAAAAACTCTCCTGAACGGCACTGTGCCGAAAACTTCGCTACAGATCACCCTTGTCTTGCTTGTGCTTCTGGTAGACGCCGGTTTTGCAGCCAGGAAGCGGACAGCAGCAACTTCCAACTAGTTTTAGAGTACTCAAACAACACAGTAAAACAGCATGCATCTTTTGCAGAACAGGAAAAACTCGACCGTCACAGGATTCGAACCTGCAATCTTCGGATCCGAAGTCCGACGCCTTATCCATTAGGCCACACGGTCACTGGCGCAATATACTTCTCCACACACACCTCATTTTCGCCATTTGTACACTTGGCAGAATGAATTTCCCATCTTTGACGCAGTTCTCCATCTCAAATTTCAGTACTAAAAGTACGACGCTACTTCTTGCTGTGTCCCATCGCAAGTTACATTCAAGCCCTTATGACGCTGATCAAACAAGAGAAGGCAAATCAGCTTCAATCGCTTAGTGCCATCTCAGTCGCCTGCAGAAGGTACCTCACCCTATGTGATACAATGGCGAGTTGTCGCTATTACCAAAGCGGCGGCGGCGCCGACGACGACGACGACGACGACGACGACAATCGCGAGGGTCTTTATCAGGGGTAGAAAATACATCACAAGAACTAAGTATTTCACGTCGGCATTCTCCGGAGACTGCCAAAAGCAGCAGTTTCTGGTGCCCACTTTAATAGCACCATTCACACTATTCATTTGCGAGAGCATTTCTTAAATACCGCACCCATTCATAACTTTTTTATCCTTGACCGCTTTTTTCGAAAGGGCCACGGTGGGAGGGGCTGTTACAAAATTCATTTGCCTCCTGTGAGGATCGAACTGACGACCTTTGGTTTACTAGACCAGCGCTCTGCCACTGAGCTAAGGAGGCGCCTCCTAGCGCACTTTTCGGGTACTTTGTTCTTACAGACTAGTGAATCGGAGCCCTTCAGCTCGAAACGCACCGCATGAGCGACCATTATTTGCATTTAGTTAGCACAGCTGCTGCTTTCCTACACATCTCACACTATATCGATGTACAACTAAAATTCCAAAACAACACATTTATTTCATTTCAGAGTCACTTTCAGCTTCAAATACCGTTCCTCTGATATTCATATGAAGCTAGGCATCGTCGTAACCCGTTACGTTCATTACGCAAGGCTCACGAGATGGGCGCATGTTGGATCCGCGTAGACACAAAATTTTGCGCCGCCCAGCGTGGGGCTCGAACCCACGACCCTGAGATTAAGAGTCTCATGCTCTACCGACTGAGCTAGCCGGGCTGCACGCAACGCGTTACGAGCCATACAATACTGATTGACCTGCGACCATCTATTGAAGATTCTTTTGACTACAGCTTATTTCCTGCTGCCACAAATCAGCTACAATCCTATTCAATGAAAAATTGTCTCCGAAAGGCATCAAATCTGCTTGAAATGATACGTGGCTATCAGCACCATTATTCAACACACATGCTCGACAGTGCGCAGACGCCTGTGGCGTAGCCCTTGGCTCCTGAATCAGATGCAGTAGTTCCAACAAAAACTCTCCTGAACGGCACTGTGCCGAAAACTTCGCTACAGATCACCCTTGTCTTGCTTGTGCTTCTGGTAGACGCCGGTTTTGCAGCCAGGAAGCGGACAGCAGCAACTTCCAACTAGTTTTAGAGTACTCAAACAACACAGTAAAACAGCATGCATCTTTTGCAGAACAGGAAAAACTCGACCGTCACAGGATTCGAACCTGCAATCTTCGGATCCGAAGTCCGACGCCTTATCCATTAGGCCACACGGTCACTGGCGCAATATACTTCTCCACACACACCTCATTTTCGCCATTTGTACACTTGGCAGAATGAATTTCCCATCTTTGACGCAGTTCTCCATCTCAAATTTCAGTACTAAAAGTACGACGCTACTTCTTGCTGTGTCCCATCGCAAGTTACATTCAAGCCCTTATGACGCTGATCAAACAAGAGAAGGCAAATCAGCTTCAATCGCTTAGTGCCATCTCAGTCGCCTGCAGAAGGTACCTCACCCTATGTGATACAATGGCGAGTTGTCGCTATTACCAAAGCGGCGGCGGCGCCGACGACGACGACGACGACGACGACGACAATCGCGAGGGTCTTTATCAGGGGTAGAAAATACATCACAAGAACTAAGTATTTCACGTCGGCATTCTCCGGAGACTGCCAAAAGCAGCAGTTTCTGGTGCCCACTTTAATAGCACCATTCACACTATTCATTTGCGAGAGCATTTCTTAAATACCGCACCCATTCATAATTTTTTTATCCTTGACCGCTTTTTTCGAAAGGGCCACGGTGGGAGGGGCTGTTACAAAATTCATTTGCCTCCTGTGAGGATCGAACTGACGACCTTTGGTTTACTAGACCAGCGCTCTGCCACTGAGCTAAGGAGGCGCCTCCTAGCGCACTTTTCGGGTACTTTGTTCTTACAGACTAGTGAATCGGAGCCCTTCAGCTCGAAACGCACCGCATGAGCGACCATTATTTGCATTTAGTTAGCACAGCTGCTGCTTTCCTGCACATCTCACACTATATCGATGTACAACTAAAATTCCAAAACAACACATTTATTTCATTTCAGAGTCACTTTCAGCTTCAAATACCGTTCCTCTGATATTCATATGAAGCTAGGCATCGTCGTAACCCGTTACGTTCATTACGCAAGGCTCACGAGATGGGCGCATGTTGGATCCGCGTAGACACAAAATTTTGCGCCGCCCAGCGTGGGGCTCGAACCCACGACCCTGAGATTAAGAGTCTCATGCTCTACCGACTGAGCTAGCCGGGCTGCACGCAACGCGTTACGAGCCATACAATACTGATTGACCTGCGACCATCTATTGAAGATTCTTTTGACTACAGCTTATTTCCTGCTGCCACAAATCAGCTACAATCCTATTCAATGAAAAATTGTCTCCGAAAGGCATCAAATCTGCTTGAAATGATACGTGGCTATCAGCACCATTATTCAACACACATGCTCGACAGTGCGCAGACGCCTGTGGCGTAGCCCTTGGCTCCTGAATCAGATGCAGTAGTTCCAACAAAAACTCTCCTGAACGGCACTGTGCCGAAAACTTCGCTACAGATCACCCTTGTCTTGCTTGTGCTTCTGGTAGACGCCGGTTTTGCAGCCAGGAAGCGGACAGCAGCAACTTCCAACTAGTTTTAGAGTACTCAAACAACACAGTAAAACAGCATGCATCTTTTGCAGAACAGGAAAAACTCGACCGTCACAGGATTCGAACCTGCAATCTTCGGATCCGAAGTCCGACGCCTTATCCATTAGGCCACACGGTCACTGGCGCAATATACTTCTCCACACACACCTCATTTTCGCCATTTGTACACTTGGCAGAATGAATTTCCCATCTTTGACGCAGTTCTCCATCTCAAATTTCAGTACTAAAAGTACGACGCTACTTCTTGCTGTGTCCCATCGCAAGTTACATTCAAGCCCTTATGACGCTGATCAAACAAGAGAAGGCAAATCAGCTTCAATCGCTTAGTGCCATCTCAGTCGCCTGCAGAAGGTACCTCACCCTATGTGATACAATGGCGAGTTGTCGCTATTACCAAAGCGGCGGCGGCGCCGACGACGACGACGACGACGACGACAATCGCGAGGGTCTTTATCAGGGGTAGAAAATACATCACAAGAACTAAGTATTTCACGTCGGCATTCTCCGGAGACTGCCAAAAGCAGCAGTTTCTGGTGCCCACTTTAATAGCACCATTCACACTATTCATTTGCGAGAGCATTTCTTAAATACCGCACCCATTCATAACTTTTTTATCCTTGACCGCTTTTTTCGAAAGGGCCACGGTGGGAGGGGCTGTTACAAAATTCATTTGCCTCCTGTGAGGATCGAACTGACGACCTTTGGTTTACTAGACCAGCGCTCTGCCACTGAGCTAAGGAGGCGCCTCCTAGCGCACTTTTCGGGTACTTTGTTCTTACAGACTAGTGAATCGGAGCCCTTCAGCTCGAAACGCACCGCATGAGCGACCATTATTTGCATTTAGTTAGCACAGCTGCTGCTTTCCTACACATCTCACACTATATCGATGTACAACTAAAATTCCAAAACAACACATTTATTTCATTTCAGAGTCACTTTCAGCTTCAAATACCGTTCCTCTGATATTCATATGAAGCTAGGCATCGTCGTAACCCGTTACGTTCATTACGCAAGGCTCACGAGATGGGCGCATGTTGGATCCGCGTAGACACAAAATTTTGCGCCGCCCAGCGTGGGGCTCGAACCCACGACCCTGAGATTAAGAGTCTCATGCTCTACCGACTGAGCTAGCCGGGCTGCACGCAACGCGTTACGAGCCATACAATACTGATTGACCTGCGACCATCTATTGAAGATTCTTTTGACTACAGCTTATTTCCTGCTGCCACAAATCAGCTACAATCCTATTCAATGAAAAATTGTCTCCGAAAGGCATCAAATCTGCTTGAAATGATACGTGGCTATCAGCACCATTATTCAACACACATGCTCGACAGTGCGCAGACGCCTGTGGCGTAGCCCTTGGCTCCTGAATCAGATGCAGTAGTTCCAACAAAAACTCTCCTGAACGGCACTGTGCCGAAAACTTCGCTACAGATCACCCTTGTCTTGCTTGTGCTTCTGGTAGACGCCGGTTTTGCAGCCAAGAAGCGGACAGCAGCAACTTCCAACTAGTTTTAGAGTACTCAAACAACACAGTAAAACAGCATGCATCTTTTGCAGAACAGGAAAAACTCGACCGTCACAGGATTCGAACCTGCAATCTTCGGATCCGAAGTCCGACGCCTTATCCATTAGGCCACACGGTCACTGGCGCAATATACTTCTCCACACACACCTCATTTTCGCCATTTGTACACTTGGCAGAATGAATTTCCCATCTTTGACGCAGTTCTCCATCTCAAATTTCAGTACTAAAAGTACGACGCTACTTCTTGCTGTGTCCCATCGCAAGTTACATTCAAGCCCTTATGACGCTGATCAAACAAGAGAAGGCAAATCAGCTTCAATCGCTTAGTGCCATCTCAGTCGCCTGCAGAAGGTACCTCACCCTATGTGATACAATGGCGAGTTGTCGCTATTACCAAAGCGGCGGCGGCGCCGACGACGACGACGACGACGACGACGACAATCGCGAGGGTCTTTATCAGGGGTAGAAAATACATCACAAGAACTAAGTATTTCACGTCGGCATTCTCCGGAGACTGCCAAAAGCAGCAGTTTCTGGTGCCCACTTTAATAGCACCATTCACACTATTCATTTGCGAGAGCATTTCTTAAATACCGCACCCATTCATAATTTTTTTATCCTTGACCGCTTTTTTCGAAAGGGCCACGGTGGGAGGGGCTGTTACAAAATTCATTTGCCTCCTGTGAGGATCGAACTGACGACCTTTGGTTTACTAGACCAGCGCTCTGCCACTGAGCTAAGGAGGCGCCTCCTAGCGCACTTTTCGGGTACTTTGTTCTTACAGACTAGTGAATCGGAGCCCTTCAGCTCGAAACGCACCGCATGAGCGACCATTATTTGCATTTAGTTAGCACAGCTGCTGCTTTCCTGCACATCTCACACTATATCGATGTACAACTAAAATTCCAAAACAACACATTTATTTCATTTCAGAGTCACTTTCAGCTTCAAATACCGTTCCTCTGATATTCATATGAAGCTAGGCATCGTCGTAACCCGTTACGTTCATTACGCAAGGCTCACGAGATGGGCGCATGTTGGATCCGCGTAGACACAAAATTTTGCGCCGCCCAGCGTGGGGCTCGAACCCACGACCCTGAGATTAAGAGTCTCATGCTCTACCGACTGAGCTAGCCGGGCTGCACGCAACGCGTTACGAGCCATACAATACTGATTGACCTGCGACCATCTATTGAAGATTCTTTTGACTACAGCTTATTTCCTGCTGCCACAAATCAGCTACAATCCTATTCAATGAAAAATTGTCTCCGAAAGGCATCAAATCTGCTTGAAATGATACGTGGCTATCAGCACCATTATTCAACACACATGCTCGACAGTGCGCAGACGCCTGTGGCGTAGCCCTTGGCTCCTGAATCAGATGCAGTAGTTCCAACAAAAACTCTCCTGAACGGCACTGTGCCGAAAACTTCGCTACAGATCACCCTTGTCTTGCTTGTGCTTCTGGTAGACGCCGGTTTTGCAGCCAGGAAGCGGACAGCAGCAACTTCCAACTAGTTTTAGAGTACTCAAACAACACAGTAAAACAGCATGCATCTTTTGCAGAACAGGAAAAACTCGACCGTCACAGGATTCGAACCTGCAATCTTCGGATCCGAAGTCCGACGCCTTATCCATTAGGCCACACGGTCACTGGCGCAATATACTTCTCCACACACACCTCATTTTCGCCATTTGTACACTTGGCAGAATGAATTTCCCATCTTTGACGCAGTTCTCCATCTCAAATTTCAGTACTAAAAGTACGACGCTACTTCTTGCTGTGTCCCATCGCAAGTTACATTCAAGCCCTTATGACGCTGATCAAACAAGAGAAGGCAAATCAGCTTCAATCGCTTAGTGCCATCTCAGTCGCCTGCAGAAGGTACCTCACCCTATGTGATACAATGGCGAGTTGTCGCTATTACCAAAGCGGCGGCGGCGCCGACGACGACGACGACGACGACGACAATCGCGAGGGTCTTTATCAGGGGTAGAAAATACATCACAAGAACTAAGTATTTCACGTCGGCATTCTCCGGAGACTGCCAAAAGCAGCAGTTTCTGGTGCCCACTTTAATAGCACCATTCACACTATTCATTTGCGAGAGCATTTCTTAAATACCGCACCCATTCATAACTTTTTTATCCTTGACCGCTTTTTTCGAAAGGGCCACGGTGGGAGGGGCTGTTACAAAATTCATTTGCCTCCTGTGAGGATCGAACTGACGACCTTTGGTTTACTAGACCAGCGCTCTGCCACTGAGCTAAGGAGGCGCCTCCTAGCGCACTTTTCGGGTACTTTGTTCTTACAGACTAGTGAATCGGAGCCCTTCAGCTCGAAACGCACCGCATGAGCGACCATTATTTGCATTTAGTTAGCACAGCTGCTGCTTTCCTACACATCTCACACTATATCGATGTACAACTAAAATTCCAAAACAACACATTTATTTCATTTCAGAGTCACTTTCAGCTTCAAATACCGTTCCTCTGATATTCATATGAAGCTAGGCATCGTCGTAACCCGTTACGTTCATTACGCAAGGCTCACGAGATGGGCGCATGTTGGATCCGCGTAGACACAAAATTTTGCGCCGCCCAGCGTGGGGCTCGAACCCACGACCCTGAGATTAAGAGTCTCATGCTCTACCGACTGAGCTAGCCGGGCTGCACGCAACGCGTTACGAGCCATACAATACTGATTGACCTGCGACCATCTATTGAAGATTCTTTTGACTACAGCTTATTTCCTGCTGCCACAAATCAGCTACAATCCTATTCAATGAAAAATTGTCTCCGAAAGGCATCAAATCTGCTTGAAATGATACGTGGCTATCAGCACCATTATTCAACACACATGCTCGACAGTGCGCAGACGCCTGTGGCGTAGCCCTTGGCTCCTGAATCAGATGCAGTAGTTCCAACAAAAACTCTCCTGAACGGCACTGTGCCGAAAACTTCGCTACAGATCACCCTTGTCTTGCTTGTGCTTCTGGTAGACGCCGGTTTTGCAGCCAAGAAGCGGACAGCAGCAACTTCCAACTAGTTTTAGAGTACTCAAACAACACAGTAAAACAGCATGCATCTTTTGCAGAACAGGAAAAACTCGACCGTCACAGGATTCGAACCTGCAATCTTCGGATCCGAAGTCCGACGCCTTATCCATTAGGCCACACGGTCACTGGCGCAATATACTTCTCCACACACACCTCATTTTCGCCATTTGTACACTTGGCAGAATGAATTTCCCATCTTTGACGCAGTTCTCCATCTCAAATTTCAGTACTAAAAGTACGACGCTACTTCTTGCTGTGTCCCATCGCAAGTTACATTCAAGCCCTTATGACGCTGATCAAACAAGAGAAGGCAAATCAGCTTCAATCGCTTAGTGCCATCTCAGTCGCCTGCAGAAGGTACCTCACCCTATGTGATACAATGGCGAGTTGTCGCTATTACCAAAGCGGCGGCGGCGCCGACGACGACGACGACGACGACGACGACAATCGCGAGGGTCTTTATCAGGGGTAGAAAATACATCACAAGAACTAAGTATTTCACGTCGGCATTCTCCGGAGACTGCCAAAAGCAGCAGTTTCTGGTGCCCACTTTAATAGCACCATTCACACTATTCATTTGCGAGAGCATTTCTTAAATACCGCACCCATTCATAATTTTTTTATCCTTGACCGTTTTTTCGAAAGGGCCACGGTGGGAGGGGCTGTTACAAAATTCATTTGCCTCCTGTGAGGATCGAACTGACGACCTTTGGTTTACTAGACCAGCGCTCTGCCACTGAGCTAAGGAGGCGCCTCCTAGCGCACTTTTCGGGTACTTTGTTCTTACAGACTAGTGAATCGGAGCCCTTCAGCTCGAAACGCACCGCATGAGCGACCATTATTTGCATTTAGTTAGCACAGCTGCTGCTTTCCTACACATCTCACACTATATCGATGTACAACTAAAATTCCAAAACAACACATTTATTTCATTTCAGAGTCACTTTCAGCTTCAAATACCGTTCCTCTGATATTCATATGAAGCTAGGCATCGTCGTAACCCGTTACGTTCATTACGCAAGGCTCACGAGATGGGCGCATGTTGGATCCGCGTAGACACAAAATTTTGCGCCGCCCAGCGTGGGGCTCGAACCCACGACCCTGAGATTAAGAGTCTCATGCTCTACCGACTGAGCTAGCCGGGCTGCACGCAACGCGTTACGAGCCATACAATACTGATTGACCTGCGACCATCTATTGAAGATTCTTTTGACTACAGCTTATTTCCTGCTGCCACAAATCAGCTACAATCCTATTCAATGAAAAATTGTCTCCGAAAGGCATCAAATCTGCTTGAAATGATACGTGGCTATCAGCACCATTATTCAACACACATGCTCGACAGTGCGCAGACGCCTGTGGCGTAGCCCTTGGCTCCTGAATCAGATGCAGTAGTTCCAACAAAAACTCTCCTGAACGGCACTGTGCCGAAAACTTCGCTACAGATCACCCTTGTCTTGCTTGTGCTTCTGGTAGACGCCGGTTTTGCAGCCAGGAAGCGGACAGCAGCAACTTCCAACTAGTTTTAGAGTACTCAAACAACACAGTAAAACAGCATGCATCTTTTGCAGAACAGGAAAAACTCGACCGTCACAGGATTCGAACCTGCAATCTTCGGATCCGAAGTCCGACGCCTTATCCATTAGGCCACACGGTCACTGGCGCAATATACTTCTCCACACACACCTCATTTTCGCCATTTGTACACTTGGCAGAATGAATTTCCCATCTTTGACGCAGTTCTCCATCTCAAATTTCAGTACTAAAAGTACGACGCTACTTCTTGCTGTGTCCCATCGCAAGTTACATTCAAGCCCTTATGACGCTGATCAAACAAGAGAAGGCAAATCAGCTTCAATCGCTTAGTGCCATCTCAGTCGCCTGCAGAAGGTACCTCACCCTATGTGATACAATGGCGAGTTGTCGCTATTACCAAAGCGGCGGCGGCGCCGACGACGACGACGACGACGACAATCGCGAGGGTCTTTATCAGGGGTAGAAAATACATCACAAGAACTAAGTATTTCACGTCGGCATTCTCCGGAGACTGCCAAAAGCAGCAGTTTCTGGTGCCCACTTTAATAGCACCATTCACACTATTCATTTGCGAGAGAATTTCTTAAATACCGCACCCATTCATAACTTTTTTATCCTTGACCGCTTTTTTCGAAAGGGCCACGGTGGGAGGGGCTGTTACAAAATTCATTTGCCTCCTGTGAGGATCGAACTGACGACCTTTGGTTTACTAGACCAGCGCTCTGCCACTGAGCTAAGGAGGCGCCTCCTAGCGCACTTTTCGGGTACTTTGTTCTTACAGACTAGTGAATCGGAGCCCTTCAGCTCGAAACGCACCGCATGAGCGACCATTATTTGCATTTAGTTAGCACAGCTGCTGCTTTCCTACACATCTCACACTATATCGATGTACAACTAAAATTCCAAAACAACACATTTATTTCATTTCAGAGTCACTTTCAGCTTCAAATACCGTTCCTCTGATATTCATATGAAGCTAGGCATCGTCGTAACCCGTTACGTTCATTACGCAAGGCTCACGAGATGGGCGCATGTTGGATCCGCGTAGACACAAAATTTTGCGCCGCCCAGCGTGGGGCTCGAACCCACGACCCTGAGATTAAGAGTCTCATGCTCTACCGACTGAGCTAGCCGGGCTGCACGCAACGCGTTACGAGCCATACAATACTGATTGACCTGCGACCATCTATTGAAGATTCTTTTGACTACAGCTTATTTCCTGCTGCCACAAATCAGCTACAATCCTATTCAATGAAAAATTGTCTCCGAAAGGCATCAAATCTGCTTGAAATGATACGTGGCTATCAGCACCATTATTCAACACACATGCTCGACAGTGCGCAGACGCCTGTGGCGTAGCCCTTGGCTCCTGAATCAGATGCAGTAGTTCCAACAAAAACTCTCCTGAACGGCACTGTGCCGAAAACTTCGCTACAGATCACCCTTGTCTTGCTTGTGCTTCTGGTAGACGCCGGTTTTGCAGCCAGGAAGCGGACAGCAGCAACTTCCAACTAGTTTTAGAGTACTCAAACAACACAGTAAAACAGCATGCATCTTTTGCAGAACAGGAAAAACTCGACCGTGACAGGATTCGAACCTGCAATCTTCGGATCCGAAGTCCGACGCCTTATCCATTAGGCCACACGGTCACTGGCGCAATATACTTCTCCACACACACCTCATTTTCGCCATTTGTACACTTGGCAGAATGAATTTCCCATCTTTGACGCAGTTCTCCATCTCAAATTTCAGTACTAAAAGTACGACGCTACTTCTTGCTGTGTCCCATCGCAAGTTACATTCAAGCCCTTATGACGCTGATCAAACAAGAGAAGGCAAATCAGCTTCAATCGCTTAGTGCCATCTCAGTCGCCTGCAGAAGGTACCTCACCCTATGTGATACAATGGCGAGTTGTCGCTATTACCAAAGCGGCGGCGGCGCCGACGACGACGACGACGACGACGACAATCGCGAGGGTCTTTATCAGGGGTAGAAAATACATCACAAGAACTAAGTATTTCACGTCGGCATTCTCCGGAGACTGCCAAAAGCAGCAGTTTCTGGTGCCCACTTTAATAGCACCATTCACACTATTCATTTGCGAGAGCATTTCTTAAATACCGCACCCATTCATAATTTTTTTATCCTTGACCGTTTTTTCGAAAGGGCCACGGTGGGAGGGGCTGTTACAAAATTCATTTGCCTCCTGTGAGGATCGAACTGACGACCTTTGGTTTACTAGACCAGCGCTCTGCCACTGAGCTAAGGAGGCGCCTCCTAGCGCACTTTTCGGGTACTTTGTTCTTACAGACTAGTGAATCGGAGCCCTTCAGCTCGAAACGCACCGCATGAGCGACCATTATTTGCATTTAGTTAGCACAGCTGCTGCTTTCCTACCCATCTCACACTATATCGATGTACAACTAAAATTCCAAAACAACACATTTATTTCATTTCAGAGTCACTTTCAGCTTCAAATACCGTTCCTCTGATATTCATACGAAGCTAGGCATCGTCGTAACCCGTTACGTTCATTACGCAAGGCTCACGAGAGGGGCGCATGTTGGATCCGCGTAGACACAAAATTTTGCGCCGCCCAGCGTGGGGCTCGAACCCACGACCCTGAGATTAAGAGTCTCATGCTCTACCGACTGAGCTAGCCGGGCTGCACGCAACGCGTTACGAGCCATACAATACTGATTTGACCTGCGACCATCTATTGAAGATTCTTTTGACTACAGCTTATTTCCTGCTGCCACAAATCAGCTACAATCCTATTCAATGAAAAATTGTCTCCGAAAGGCATCAAATCTGCTTGAAATGATACGTGGCTATCAGCACCATTATTCAACACACATGCTCGACAGTGCGCAGACGCCTGTGGCGTAGCCCTTGGCTCCTGAATCAGATGCAGTAGTTCCAACAAAAACTCTCCTGAACGGCACTGTGCCGAAAACTTCGCTACAGATCACCCTTGTCTTGCTTGTGCTTCTGGTAGACGCCGGTTTTGCAGCCAGGAAGCGGACAGCAGCAACTTCCAACTAGTTTTAGAGTACTCAAACAACACAGTAAAACAGCATGCATCTTTTGCAGAACAGGAAAAACTCGACCGTGACAGGATTCGAACCTGCAATCTTCGGATCCGAAGTCCGACGCCTTATCCATTAGGCCACACCTTCACTGGCGCAATATACTTCTCCACACACACCTCACTTTCGCCATTTGTACACTTGGCAGAATGAATTTCCCATCTTTGACGCAGTTCTCCATCTAAAATTTCAGTACTAAAAGTACGACGCTACTTCTTGCTGTGTCCCATCGCAAGTTACATTCAAGCCCTTATGACGCTGATCAAACAAGAGAAGGCAAATCAGCTTCAATCGCTTAGTGCCATCTCAGTCGCTTGCAGAAGGTACCTCACCCTATGTGATACAATGGCGAGTTGTCGCTATTACCAAAGCGGCGGCGGCGCCGACGACGACGACGACAATCGCGAGGGTTTTTATCAGGGGTAGAAAATACATCACAAGAACTAAGTATTTCACGTCGGCATTCTCCGGAGACTGCCAAAAGCAGCAGTTTCTGGTGCCCACTTTAATAGCACCATTCACACTATTCATTTGCGAGAGCATTTCTTAAATACCGCACCCATTCATAATTTTTTTATCCTTACCGCTTTTTTCGAAAGGGCCACGGTGGGAGGGGCTGTTACAAAATTCATTTGCCTCCTGTGAGGATCGAACTGACGACCTCTGGTTTACTAGACCAGCGCTCTGCCACTGAGCTAAGGCGGCGCCTCCTAGCGCACTTTTCGGGTACTTTGTTCTTACAGACTAGTGAATCGGAGCCCTTCAGCTCGAAACGCACCGCATGAGCGACCATTATTTGCATTTAGTTAGCACAGCTGCTGCTTTCCTACCCATCTCACACTATATCGATGTACAACTAAAATTCCAAAACAACACATTTATTTCATTTCAGAGTCACTTTCAGCTTCAAATACCGTTCCTCTGATATTCATACGAAGCTAGGCATCGTCGTAACCCGTTACGTTCATTACGCAAGGCTCACGAGAGGGGCGCATGTTGGATCCGCGTAGACACAAAATTTTGCGCCGCCCAGCGTGGGGCTCGAACCCACGACCCTGAGATTAAGAGTCTCATGCTCTACCGACTGAGCTAGCCGGGCTGCACGCAACGCGTTACGAGCCATACAATACTGATTTGACCTGCGACCATCTATTGAAGATTCTTTTGACTACAGCTTATTTCCTGCTGCCACAAATCAGCTACAATCCTATTCAATGAAAAATTGTCTCCGAAAGGCATCAAATCTGCTTGAAATGATACGTGGCTATCAGCACCATTATTCAACACACATGCTCGACAGTGCGCAGACGCCTGTGGCGTAGCCCTTGGCTCCTGAATCAGATGCAGTAGTTCCAACAAAAACTCTCCTGAACGGCACTGTGCCGAAAACTTCGCTACAGATCACCCTTGTCTTGCTTGTGCTTCTGGTAGACGCCGGTTTTGCAGCCAGGAAGCGGACAGCAGCAACTTCCAACTAGTTTTAGAGTACTCAAACAACACAGTAAAACAGCATGCATCTTTTGCAGAACAGGAAAAACTCGACCGTCACAGGATTCGAACCTGCAATCTTCGGATCCGAAGTCCGACGCCTTATCCATTAGGCCACACGGTCACTGGCGCAATATACTTCTCCACACACACCTCATTTTCGACATTTGTACACTTGGCAGAATGAATTTCCCATCTTTGACGCAGTTCTCCATCTCAAATTTCAGTACTAAAAGTACGACGCTACTTCTTGCTGTGTCCCATCGCAAGTTACATTCAAGCCCTTATGACGCTGATCAAACAAGAGAAGGCAAATCAGCTTCAATCGCTTAGTGCCATCTCAGTCGCTTGCAGAAGGTACCTCACCCTATGTGATACAATGGCGAGTTGTCGCTATTACCAAAGCGGCGGCGGCGCCGACGACGACGACGACGACGACGACGATAATCGCGAGGGTCTTTATCAGGGGTAGAAAATACATCACAAGAACTAAGTATTTCACGTCGGCATTCTCCGGAGACTGCCAAAAGCAGCAGTTTCTGGTGCCCACTTTAATAGCACCATTCACACTATTCATTTGCGAGAGCATTTCTTAAATACCGCACCCATTCATAACTTTTTTATCCTTGACCGCTTTTTTCGAAAGGGCCACGGTGGGAGGGGCTGTTACAAAATTCATTTGCCTCCTGTGAGGATCGAACTGACGACCTTTGGTTTACTAGACCAGCGCTCTGCCACTGAGCTAAGGAGGCGCCTCCTAGCGCACTTTTCGGGTACTTTGTTCTTACAGACTAGTGAATCGGAGCCCTTCAGCTCGAAACGCACCGCATGAGCGACCATTATTTGCATTTAGTTAGCACAGCTGCTGCCTTCCTACACATCTCACACTATATCGATGTACAACTAAAATTCCAAAACAACACATTTATTTCATTTCAGAGTCACTTTCAGCTTCAAATACCGTTCCTCTGATATTCATATGAAGCTAGGCATCGTCGTAACCCGTTACGTTCATTACGCAAGGCTCACGAGATGGGCGCATGTTGGATCCGCGTAGACACAAAATTTTGCGCCGCCCAGCGTGGGGCTCGAACCCACGACCCTGAGATTAAGAGTCTCATGCTCTACCGACTGAGCTAGCCGGGCTGCACGCAACGCGTTACGAGCCATACAATACTGATTGACCTGCGACCATCTATTGAAGATTCTTTTGACTACAGCTTATTTCCTGCTGCCACAAATCAGCTACAATCCTATTCAATGAAAAATTGTCTCCGAAAAGCATCAAAGCTGCTTGAAATGATACGTGGCTATCAGCACCATTATTCAACACACATGCTCGACAGTGCGCAGACGCCTGTGGCGTAGCCCTTGGCTCCTGAATCAGATGCAGTAGTTCCAACAAAAACTCTCCTGAACGGCACTGTGCCGAAAACTTCGCTACAGATCACCCTTGTCTTGCTTGTGCTTCTGGTAGACGCCGGTTTTGCAGCCAGGAAGCGGACAGCAGCAACTTCCAACTAGTTTTAGAGTACTCAAACAACACAGTAAAACAGCATGCATCTTTTGCAGAACAGGAAAAACTCGACCGTCACAGGATTCGAACCTGCAATCTTCGGATCCGAAGTCCGACGCCTTATCCATTAGGCCACACGGTCACTGGCGCAATATACTTCTCCACACACACCTCATTTTCGCCATTTGTACACTTGGCAGAATGAATTTCCCATCTTTGACGCAGTTCTCCATCTCAAATTTCAGTACTAAAAGTACGACGCTACTTCTTGCTGTGTCCCATCGCAAGTTACATTCAAGCCCTTATGACGCTGATCAAACAAGAGAAGGCAAATCAGCTTCAATCGCTTAGTGCCATCTCAGTCGCCTGCAGAAGGTACCTCACCCTATGTGATACAATGGCGAGTTGTCGCTATTACCAAAGCGGCGGCGGCGCCGACGACGACGACGACGACGACAATCGCGAGGGTCTTTATCAGGGGTAGAAAATACATCACAAGAACTAAGTATTTCACGTCGGCATTCTCCGGAGACTGCCAAAAGCAGCAGTTTCTGGTGCCCACTTTAATAGCACCATTCACACTATTCATTTGCGAGAGCATTTCTTAAATACCGCACCCATTCATAACTTTTTTATCCTTGACCGCTTTTTTCGAAAGGGCCACGGTGGGAGGGGCTGTTACAAAATTCATTTGCCTCCTGTGAGGATCGAACTGACGACCTTTGGTTTACTAGACCAGCGCTCTGCCACTGAGCTAAGGAGGCGCCTCCTAGCGCACTTTTCGGGTACTTTGTTCTTACAGACTAGTGAATCGGAGCCCTTCAGCTCGAAACGCACCGCATGAGCGACCATTATTTGCATTTAGTTAGCACAGCTGCTGCTTTCCTACACATCTCACACTATATCGATGTACAACTAAAATTCCAAAACAACACATTTATTTCATTTCAGAGTCACTTTCAGCTTCAAATACCGTTCCTCTGATATTCATATGAAGCTAGGCATCGTCGTAACCCGTTACGTTCATTACGCAAGGCTCACGAGATGGGCGCATGTTGGATCCGCGTAGACACAAAATTTTGCGCCGCCCAGCGTGGGGCTCGAACCCACGACCCTGAGATTAAGAGTCTCATGCTCTACCGACTGAGCTAGCCGGGCTGCACGCAACGCGTTACGAGCCATACAATACTGATTGACCTGCGACCATCTATTGAAGATTCTTTTGACTACAGCTTATTTCCTGCTGCCACAAATCAGCTACAATCCTATTCAATGAAAAATTGTCTCCGAAAGGCATCAAATCTGCTTGAAATGATACGTGGCTATCAGCACCATTATTCAACACACATGCTCGACAGTGCGCAGACGCCTGTGGCGTAGCCCTTGGCTCCTGAATCAGATGCAGTAGTTCCAACAAAAACTCTCCTGAACGGCACTGTGCCGAAAACTTCGCTACAGATCACCCTTGTCTTGCTTGTGCTTCTGGTAGACGCCGGTTTTGCAGCCAGGAAGCGGACAGCAGCAACTTCCAACTAGTTTTAGAGTACTCAAACAACACAGTAAAACAGCATGCATCTTTTGCAGAACAGGAAAAACTCGACCGTGACAGGATTCGAACCTGCAATCTTCGGATCCGAAGTCCGACGCCTTATCCATTAGGCCACACGGTCACTGGCGCAATATACTTCTCCACACACACCTCATTTTCGCCATTTGTACACTTGGCAGAATGAATTTCCCATCTTTGACGCAGTTCTCCATCTCAAATTTCAGTACTAAAAGTACGACGCTACTTCTTGCTGTGTCCCATCGCAAGTTACATTCAAGCCCTTATGACGCTGATCAAACAAGAGAAGGCAAATCAGCTTCAATCGCTTAGTGCCATCTCAGTCGCCTGCAGAAGGTACCTCACCCTATGTGATACAATGGCGAGTTGTCGCTATTACCAAAGCGGCGGCGGCGCCGACGACGACGACGACGACGACAATCGCGAGGGTCTTTATCAGGGGTAGAAAATACATCACAAGAACTAAGTATTTCACGTCGGCATTCTCCGGAGACTGCCAAAAGCAGCAGTTTCTGGTGCCCACTTTAATAGCACCATTCACACTATTCATTTGCGAGAGCATTTCTTAAATACCGCACCCATTCATAATTTTTTTATCCTTGACCGCTTTTTTCGAAAGGGCCACGGTGGGAGGGGCTGTTACAAAATTCATTTGCCTCCTGTGAGGATGGAACTGACGACCTTTGGTTTACTAGACCAGCGCTCTGCCACTGAGCTAAGGAGGCGCCTCCTAGCGCACTTTTCGGGTACTTTGTTCTTACAGACTAGTGAATCGGAGCCCTTCAGCTCGAAACGCACCGCATGAGCGACCATTATTTGCATTTAGTTAGCACAGCTGCTGCTTTCCTACCCATCTCACACTATATCGATGTACAACTAAAATTCCAAAACAACACATTTATTTCATTTCAGAGTCACTTTCAGCTTCAAATACCGTTCCTCTGATATTCATACGAAGCTAGGCATCGTCGTAACCCGTTACGTTCATTACGCAAGGCTCACGAGAGGGGCGCATGTTGGATCCGCGTAGACACAAAATTTTGCGCCGCCCAGCGTGGGGCTCGAACCCACGACCCTGAGATTAAGAGTCTCATGCTCTACCGACTGAGCTAGCCGGGCTGCACGCAACGCGTTACGAGCCATACAATACTGATTTGACCTGCGACCATCTATTGAAGATTCTTTTGACTACAGCTTATTTCCTGCTGCCACAAATCAGCTACAATCCTATTCAATGAAAAATTGTCTCCGAAAGGCATCAAATCTGCTTGAAATGATACGTGGCTATCAGCACCATTATTCAACACACATGCTCGACAGTGCGCAGACGCCTGTGGCGTAGCCCTTGGCTCCTGAATCAGATGCAGTAGTTCCAACAAAAACTCTCCTGAACGGCACTGTGCCGAAAACTTCGCTACAGATCACCCTTGTCTTGCTTGTGCTTCTGGTAGACGCCGGTTTTGCAGCCAGGAAGCGGACAGCAGCAACTTCCAACTAGTTTTAGAGTACTCAAACAACACAGTAAAACAGCATGCATCTTTTGCAGAACAGGAAAAACTCGACCGTGACAGGATTCGAACCTGCAATCTTCGGATCCGAAGTCCGACGCCTTATCCATTAGGCCACACCTTCACTGGCGCAATATACTTCTCCACACACACCTCACTTTCGCCATTTGTACACTTGGCAGAATGAATTTCCCATCTTTGACGCAGTTCTCCATCTAAAATTTCAGTACTAAAAGTACGACGCTACTTCTTGCTGTGTCCCATCGCAAGTTACATTCAAGCCCTTATGACGCTGATCAAACAAGAGAAGGCAAATCAGCTTCAATCGCTTAGTGCCATCTCAGTCGCTTGCAGAAGGTACCTCACCCTATGTGATACAATGGCGAGTTGTCGCTATTACCAAAGCGGCGGCGGCGCCGACGACGACGACGACGACGACGACAATCGCGAGGGTTTTTATCAGGGGTAGAAAATACATCACAAGAACTAAGTATTTCACGTCGGCATTCTCCGGAGACTGCCAAAAGCAGCAGTTTCTGGTGCCCACTTTAATAGCACCATTCACACTATTCATTTGCGAGAGCATTTCTTAAATACCGCACCCATTCATAATTTTTTTATCCTTACCGCTTTTTTCGAAAGGGCCACGGTGGGAGGGGCTGTTACAAAATTCATTTGCCTCCTGTGAGGATCGAACTGACGACCTCTGGTTTACTAGACCAGCGCTCTGCCACTGAGCTAAGGCGGCGCCTCCTAGCGCACTTTTCGGGTACTTTGTTCTTACAGACTAGTGAATCGGAGCCCTTCAGCTCGAAACGCACCGCATGAGCGACCATTATTTGCATTTAGTTAGCACAGCTGCTGCTTTCCTACACATCTCACACTATATCGATGTACAACTAAAATTCCAAAACAACACATTTATTTCATTTCAGAGTCACTTTCAGCTTCAAATACCGTTCCTCTGATATTCATACGAAGCTAGGCATCGTCGTAACCCGTTACGTTCATTACGCAAGGCTCACGAGAGGGGCGCATGTTGGATCCGCGTAGACACAAAATTTTGCGCCGCCCAGCGTGGGGCTCGAACCCACGACCCTGAGATTAAGAGTCTCATGCTCTACCGACTGAGCTAGCCGGGCTGCACGCAACGCGTTACGAGCCATACAATACTGATTGACCTGCGACCATCTATTGAAGATTCTTTTGACTACAGCTTATTTCCTGCTGCCACAAATCAGCTACAATCCTATTCAATGAAAAATTGTCTCCGAAAGGCATCAAATCTGCTTGAAATGATACGTGGCTATCAGCACCATTATTCAACACACATGCTCGACAGTGCGCAGACGCCTGTGGCGTAGCCCTTGGCTCCTGAATCAGATGCAGTAGTTCCAACAAAAACTCTCCTGAACGGCACTGTGCCGAAAACTTCGCTACAGATCACCCTTGTCTTGCTTGTGCTTCTGGTAGACGCCGGTTTTGCAGCCAAGAAGCGGACAGCAGCAACTTCCAACTAGTTTTAGAGTACTCAAACAACACAGTAAAACAGCATGCATCTTTTGCAGAACAGGAAAAACTCGACCGTGACAGGATTCGAACCTGCAATCTTCGGATCCGAAGTCCGACGCCTTATCCATTAGGCCACACGGTCACTGGCGCAATATACTTCTCCACACACACCTCATTTTCGCCATTTGTACACTTGGCAGAATGAATTTCCCATCTTTGACGCAGTTCTCCATCTCAAATTTCAGTACTAAAAGTACGACGCTACTTCTTGCTGTGTCCCATCGCAAGTTACATTCAAGCCCTTATGACGCTGATCAAACAAGAGAAGGCAAATCAGCTTCAATCGCTTAGTGCCATCTCAGTCGCCTGCAGAAGGTACCTCACCCTATGTGATACAATGGCGAGTTGTCGCTATTACCAAAGCGGCGGCGGCGCCGACGACGACGACGACGACGACGACAATCGCGAGGGTCTTTATCAGGGGTAGAAAATACATCACAAGAACTAAGTATTTCACGTCGGCATTCTCCGGAGACTGCCAAAAGCAGCAGTTTCTGGTGCCCACTTTAATAGCACCATTCACACTATTCATTTGCGAGAGCATTTCTTAAATACCGCACCCATTCATAATTTTTTTATCCTTGACCGTTTTTTCGAAAGGGCCACGGTGGGAGGGGCTGTTACAAAATTCATTTGCCTCCTGTGAGGATCGAACTGACGACCTTTGGTTTACTAGACCAGCGCTCTGCCACTGAGCTAAGGAGGCGCCTCCTAGCGCACTTTTCGGGTACTTTGTTCTTACAGACTAGTGAATCGGAGCCCTTCAGCTCGAAACGCACCGCATGAGCGACCATTATTTGCATTTAGTTAGCACAGCTGCTGCTTTCCTACACATCTCACACTATATCGATGTACAACTAAAATTCCAAAACAACACATTTATTTCATTTCAGAGTCACTTTCAGCTTCAAATACCGTTCCTCTGATATTCATATGAAGCTAGGCATCGTCGTAACCCGTTACGTTCATTACGCAAGGCTCACGAGATGGGCGCATGTTGGATCCGCGTAGACACAAAATTTTGCGCCGCCCAGCGTGGGGCTCGAACCCACGACCCTGAGATTAAGAGTCTCATGCTCTACCGACTGAGCTAGCCGGGCTGCACGCAACGCGTTACGAGCCATACAATACTGATTGACCTGCGACCATCTATTGAAGATTCTTTTGACTACAGCTTATTTCCTGCTGCCACAAATCAGCTACAATCCTATTCAATGAAAAATTGTCTCCGAAAGGCATCAAATCTGCTTGAAATGATACGTGGCTATCAGCACCATTATTCAACACACATGCTCGACAGTGCGCAGACGCCTGTGGCGTAGCCCTTGGCTCCTGAATCAGATGCAGTAGTTCCAACAAAAACTCTCCTGAACGGCACTGTGCCGAAAACTTCGCTACAGATCACCCTTGTCTTGCTTGTGCTTCTGGTAGACGCCGGTTTTGCAGCCAGGAAGCGGACAGCAGCAACTTCCAACTAGTTTTAGAGTACTCAAACAACACAGTAAAACAGCATGCATCTTTTGCAGAACAGGAAAAACTCGACCGTCACAGGATTCGAACCTGCAATCTTCGGATCCGAAGTCCGACGCCTTATCCATTAGGCCACACGGTCACTGGCGCAATATACTTCTCCACACACACCTCATTTTCGCCATTTGTACACTTGGCAGAATGAATTTCCCATCTTTGACGCAGTTCTCCATCTCAAATTTCAGTACTAAAAGTACGACGCTACTTCTTGCTGTGTCCCATCGCAAGTTACATTCAAGCCCTTATGACGCTGATCAAACAAGAGAAGGCAAATCAGCTTCAATCGCTTAGTGCCATCTCAGTCGCCTGCAGAAGGTACCTCACCCTATGTGATACAATGGCGAGTTGTCGCTATTACCAAAGCGGCGGCGGCGCCGACGACGACGACGACGACGACAATCGCGAGGGTCTTTATCAGGGGTAGAAAATACATCACAAGAACTAAGTATTTCACGTCGGCATTCTCCGGAGACTGCCAAAAGCAGCAGTTTCTGGTGCCCACTTTAATAGCACCATTCACACTATTCATTTGCGAGAGCATTTCTTAAATACCGCACCCATTCATAACTTTTTTTATCCTTGACCGCTTTTTTCGAAAGGGCCACGGTGGGAGGGGCTGTTACAAAATTCATTTGCCTCCTGTGAGGATCGAACTGACGACCTTTGGTTTACTAGACCAGCGCTCTGCCACTGAGCTAAGGAGGCGCCTCCTAGCGCACTTTTCGGGTACTTTGTTCTTACAGACTAGTGAATCGGAGCCCTTCAGCTCGAAACGCACCGCATGAGCGACCATTATTTGCATTTAGTTAGCACAGCTGCTGCTTTCCTACACATCTCACACTATATCGATGTACAACTAAAATTCCAAAACAACACATTTATTTCATTTCAGAGTCACTTTCAGCTTCAAATACCGTTCCTCTGATATTCATATGAAGCTAGGCATCGTCGTAACCCGTTACGTTCATTACGCAAGGCTCACGAGATGGGCGCATGTTGGATCCGCGTAGACACAAAATTTTGCGCCGCCCAGCGTGGGGCTCGAACCCACGACCCTGAGATTAAGAGTCTCATGCTCTACCGACTGAGCTAGCCGGGCTGCACGCAACGCGTTACGAGCCATACAATACTGATTGACCTGCGACCATCTATTGAAGATTCTTTTGACTACAGCTTATTTCCTGCTGCCACAAATCAGCTACAATCCTATTCAATGAAAAATTGTCTCCGAAAGGCATCAAATCTGCTTGAAATGATACGTGGCTATCAGCACCATTATTCAACACACATGCTCGACAGTGCGCAGACGCCTGTGGCGTAGCCCTTGGCTCCTGAATCAGATGCAGTAGTTCCAACAAAAACTCTCCTGAACGGCACTGTGCCGAAAACTTCGCTACAGATCACCCTTGTCTTGCTTGTGCTTCTGGTAGACGCCGGTTTTGCAGCCAGGAAGCGGACAGCAGCAACTTCCAACTAGTTTTAGAGTACTCAAACAACACAGTAAAACAGCATGCATCTTTTGCAGAACAGGAAAAACTCGACCGTGACAGGATTCGAACCTGCAATCTTCGGATCCGAAGTCCGACGCCTTATCCATTAGGCCACACGGTCACTGGCGCAATATACTTCTCCACACACACCTCATTTTCGCCATTTGTACACTTGGCAGAATGAATTTCCCATCTTTGACGCAGTTCTCCATCTCAAATTTCAGTACTAAAAGTACGACGCTACTTCTTGCTGTGTCCCATCGCAAGTTACATTCAAGCCCTTATGACGCTGATCAAACAAGAGAAGGCAAATCAGCTTCAATCGCTTAGTGCCATCTCAGTCGCCTGCAGAAGGTACCTCACCCTATGTGATACAATGGCGAGTTGTCGCTATTACCAAAGCGGCGGCGGCGCCGACGACGACGACGACGACGACAATCGCGAGGGTCTTTATCAGGGGTAGAAAATACATCACAAGAACTAAGTATTTCACGTCGGCATTCTCCGGAGACTGCCAAAAGCAGCAGTTTCTGGTGCCCACTTTAATAGCACCATTCACACTATTCATTTGCGAGAGCATTTCTTAAATACCGCACCCATTCATAATTTTTTTATCCTTGACCGCTTTTTTCGAAAGGGCCACGGTGGGAGGGGCTGTTACAAAATTCATTTGCCTCCTGTGAGGATCGAACTGACGACCTTTGGTTTACTAGACCAGCGCTCTGCCACTGAGCTAAGGAGGCGCCTCCTAGCGCACTTTTCGGGTACTTTGTTCTTACAGACTAGTGAATCGGAGCCCTTCAGCTCGAAACGCACCGCATGAGCGACCATTATTTGCATTTAGTTAGCACAGCTGCTGCTTTCCTACCCATCTCACACTATATCGATGTACAACTAAAATTCCAAAACAACACATTTATTTCATTTCAGAGTCACTTTCAGCTTCAAATACCGTTCCTCTGATATTCATACGAAGCTAGGCATCGTCGTAACCCGTTACGTTCATTACGCAAGGCTCACGAGAGGGGCGCATGTTGGATCCGCGTAGACACAAAATTTTGCGCCGCCCAGCGTGGGGCTCGAACCCACGACCCTGAGATTAAGAGTCTCATGCTCTACCGACTGAGCTAGCCGGGCTGCACGCAACGCGTTACGAGCCATACAATACTGATTTGACCTGCGACCATCTATTGAAGATTCTTTTGACTACAGCTTATTTCCTGCTGCCACAAATCAGCTACAATCCTATTCAATGAAAAATTGTCTCCGAAAGGCATCAAATCTGCTTGAAATGATACGTGGCTATCAGCACCATTATTCAACACACATGCTCGACAGTGCGCAGACGCCTGTGGCGTAGCCCTTGGCTCCTGAATCAGATGCAGTAGTTCCAACAAAAACTCTCCTGAACGGCACTGTGCCGAAAACTTCGCTACAGATCACCCTTGTCTTGCTTGTGCTTCTGGTAGACGCCGGTTTTGCAGCCAGGAAGCGGACAGCAGCAACTTCCAACTAGTTTTAGAGTACTCAAACAACACAGTAAAACAGCATGCATCTTTTGCAGAACAGGAAAAACTCGACTGTGACAGGATTCGAACCTGCAATCTTCGGATCCGAAGTCCGACGCCTTATCCATTAGGCCACACCTTCACTGGCGCAATATACTTCTCCACACACACCTCACTTTCGCCATTTGTACACTTGGCAGAATGAATTTCCCATCTTTGACGCAGTTCTCCATCTAAAATTTCAGTACTAAAAGTACGACGCTACTTCTTGCTGTGTCCCATCGCAAGTTACATTCAAGCCCTTATGACGCTGATCAAACAAGAGAAGGCAAATCAGCTTCAATCGCTTAGTGCCATCTCAGTCGCTTGCAGAAGGTACCTCACCCTATGTGATACAATGGCGAGTTGTCGCTATTACCAAAGCGGCGGCGGCGCCGACGACGACGACGACGACGACGACAATCGCGAGGGTTTTTATCAGGGGTAGAAAATACATCACAAGAACTAAGTATTTCACGTCGGCATTCTCCGGAGACTGCCAAAAGCAGCAGTTTCTGGTGCCCACTTTAATAGCACCATTCACACTATTCATTTGCGAGAGCATTTCTTAAATACCGCACCCATTCATAATTTTTTTATCCTTACCGCTTTTTTCGAAAGGGCCACGGTGGGAGGGGCTGTTACAAAATTCATTTGCCTCCTGTGAGGATCGAACTGACGACCTCTGGTTTACTAGACCAGCGCTCTGCCACTGAGCTAAGGCGGCGCCTCCTAGCGCACTTTTCGGGTACTTTGTTCTTACAGACTAGTGAATCGGAGCCCTTCAGCTCGAAACGCACCGCATGAGCGACCATTATTTGCATTTAGTTAGCACAGCTGCTGCTTTCCTACACATCTCACACTATATCGATGTACAACTAAAATTCCAAAACAACACATTTATTTCATTTCAGAGTCACTTTCAGCTTCAAATACCGTTCCTCTGATATTCATACGAAGCTAGGCATCGTCGTAACCCGTTACGTTCATTACGCAAGGCTCACGAGAGGGGCGCATGTTGGATCCGCGTAGACACAAAATTTTGCGCCGCCCAGCGTGGGGCTCGAACCCACGACCCTGAGATTAAGAGTCTCATGCTCTACCGACTGAGCTAGCCGGGCTGCACGCAACGCGTTACGAGCCATACAATACTGATTGACCTGCGACCATCTATTGAAGATTCTTTTGACTACAGCTTATTTCCTGCTGCCACAAATCAGCTACAATCCTATTCAATGAAAAATTGTCTCCGAAAGGCATCAAATCTGCTTGAAATGATACGTGGCTATCAGCACCATTATTCAACACACATGCTCGACAGTGCGCAGACGCCTGTGGCGTAGCCCTTGGCTCCTGAATCAGATGCAGTAGTTCCAACAAAAACTCTCCTGAACGGCACTGTGCCGAAAACTTCGCTACAGATCACCCTTGTCTTGCTTGTGCTTCTGGTAGACGCCGGTTTTGCAGCCAAGAAGCGGACAGCAGCAACTTCCAACTAGTTTTAGAGTACTCAAACAACACAGTAAAACAGCATGCATCTTTTGCAGAACAGGAAAAACTCGACCGTGACAGGATTCGAACCTGCAATCTTCGGATCCGAAGTCCGACGCCTTATCCATTAGGCCACACGGTCACTGGCGCAATATACTTCTCCACACACACCTCATTTTCGCCATTTGTACACTTGGCAGAATGAATTTCCCATCTTTGACGCAGTTCTCCATCTCAAATTTCAGTACTAAAAGTACGACGCTACTTCTTGCTGTGTCCCATCGCAAGTTACATTCAAGCCCTTATGACGCTGATCAAACAAGAGAAGGCAAATCAGCTTCAATCGCTTAGTGCCATCTCAGTCGCCTGCAGAAGGTACCTCACCCTATGTGATACAATGGCGAGTTGTCGCTATTACCAAAGCGGCGGCGGCGCCGACGACGACGACGACGACGACGACAATCGCGAGGGTCTTTATCAGGGGTAGAAAATACATCACAAGAACTAAGTATTTCACGTCGGCATTCTCCGGAGACTGCCAAAAGCAGCAGTTTCTGGTGCCCACTTTAATAGCACCATTCACACTATTCATTTGCGAGAGCATTTCTTAAATACCGCACCCATTCATAATTTTTTTATCCTTGACCGTTTTTTCGAAAGGGCCACGGTGGGAGGGGCTGTTACAAAATTCATTTGCCTCCTGTGAGGATCGAACTGACGACCTTTGGTTTACTAGACCAGCGCTCTGCCACTGAGCTAAGGAGGCGCCTCCTAGCGCACTTTTCGGGTACTTTGTTCTTACAGACTAGTGAATCGGAGCCCTTCAGCTCGAAACGCACCGCATGAGCGACCATTATTTGCATTTAGTTAGCACAGCTGCTGCTTTCCTACACATCTCACACTATATCGATGTACAACTAAAATTCCAAAACAACACATTTATTTCATTTCAGAGTCACTTTCAGCTTCAAATACCGTTCCTCTGATATTCATATGAAGCTAGGCATCGTCGTAACCCGTTACGTTCATTACGCAAGGCTCACGAGATGGGCGCATGTTGGATCCGCGTAGACACAAAATTTTGCGCCGCCCAGCGTGGGGCTCGAACCCACGACCCTGAGATTAAGAGTCTCATGCTCTACCGACTGAGCTAGCCGGGCTGCACGCAACGCGTTACGAGCCATACAATACTGATTGACCTGCGACCATCTATTGAAGATTCTTTTGACTACAGCTTATTTCCTGCTGCCACAAATCAGCTACAATCCTATTCAATGAAAAATTGTCTCCGAAAGGCATCAAATCTGCTTGAAATGATACGTGGCTATCAGCACCATTATTCAACACACATGCTCGACAGTGCGCAGACGCCTGTGGCGTAGCCCTTGGCTCCTGAATCAGATGCAGTAGTTCCAACAAAAACTCTCCTGAACGGCACTGTGCCGAAAACTTCGCTACAGATCACCCTTGTCTTGCTTGTGCTTCTGGTAGACGCCGGTTTTGCAGCCAGGAAGCGGACAGCAGCAACTTCCAACTAGTTTTAGAGTACTCAAACAACACAGTAAAACAGCATGCATCTTTTGCAGAACAGGAAAAACTCGACCGTGACAGGATTCGAACCTGCAATCTTCGGATCCGAAGTCCGACGCCTTATCCATTAGGCCACACCTTCACTGGCGCAATATACTTCTCCACACACACCTCACTTTCGCCATTTGTACACTTGGCAGAATGAATTTCCCATCTTTGACGCAGTTCTCCATCTAAAATTTCAGTACTAAAAGTACGACGCTACTTCTTGCTGTGTCCCATCGCAAGTTACATTCAAGCCCTTATGACGCTGATCAAACAAGAGAAGGCAAATCAGCTTCAATCGCTTAGTGCCATCTCAGTCGCTTGCAGAAGGTACCTCACCCTATGTGATACAATGGCGAGTTGTCGCTATTACCAAAGCGGCGGCGGCGCCGACGACGACGACGACGACGACGACAATCGCGAGGGTTTTTATCAGGGGTAGAAAATACATCACAAGAACTAAGTATTTCACGTCGGCATTCTCCGGAGACTGCCAAAAGCAGCAGTTTCTGGTGCCCACTTTAATAGCACCATTCACACTATTCATTTGCGAGAGCATTTCTTAAATACCGCACCCATTCATAATTTTTTTATCCTTACCGCTTTTTTCGAAAGGGCCACGGTGGGAGGGGCTGTTACAAAATTCATTTGCCTCCTGTGAGGATCGAACTGACGACCTCTGGTTTACTAGACCAGCGCTCTGCCACTGAGCTAAGGCGGCGCCTCCTAGCGCACTTTTCGGGTACTTTGTTCTTACAGACTAGTGAATCGGAGCCCTTCAGCTCGAAACGCACCGCATGAGCGACCATTATTTGCATTTAGTTAGCACAGCTGCTGCTTTCCTACCCATCTCACACTATATCGATGTACAACTAAAATTCCAAAACAACACATTTATTTCATTTCAGAGTCACTTTCAGCTTCAAATACCGTTCCTCTGATATTCATACGAAGCTAGGCATCGTCGTAATCCGTTACGTTCATTACGCAAGGCTCACGAGAGGGGCGCATGTTGGATCCGCGTAGACACAAAATTTTGCGCCGCCCAGCGTGGGGCTCGAACCCACGACCCTGAGATTAAGAGTCTCATGCTCTACCGACTGAGCTAGCCGGGCTGCACGCAACGCGTTACGAGCCATACAATACTGATTTGACCTGCGACCATCTATTGAAGATTCTTTTGACTACAGCTTATTTCCTGCTGCCACAAATCAGCTACAATCCTATTCAATGAAAAATTGTCTCCGAAAGGCATCAAATCTGCTTGAAATGATACGTGGCTATCAGCACCATTATTCAACACACATGCTCGACAGTGCGCAGACGCCTGTGGCGTAGCCCTTGGCTCCTGAATCAGATGCAGTAGTTCCAACAAAAACTCTCCTGAACGGCACTGTGCCGAAAACTTCGCTACAGATCACCCTTGTCTTGCTTGTGCTTCTGGTAGACGCCGGTTTTGCAGCCAGGAAGCGGACAGCAGCAACTTCCAACTAGTTTTAGAGTACTCAAACAACACAGTAAAACAGCATGCATCTTTTGCAGAACAGGAAAAACTCGACCGTCACAGGATTCGAACCTGCAATCTTCGGATCCGAAGTCCGACGCCTTATCCATTAGGCCACACGGTCACTGGCGCAATATACTTCTCCACACACACCTCATTTTCGACATTTGTACACTTGGCAGAATGAATTTCCCATCTTTGACGCAGTTCTCCATCTCAAATTTCAGTACTAAAAGTACGACGCTACTTCTTGCTGTGTCCCATCGCAAGTTACATTCAAGCCCTTATGACGCTGATCAAACAAGAGAAGGCAAATCAGCTTCAATCGCTTAGTGCCATCTCAGTCGCTTGCAGAAGGTACCTCACCCTATGTGATACAATGGCGAGTTGTCGCTATTACCAAAGCGGCGGCGGCGCCGACGACGACGACGACGACGACGACGATAATCGCGAGGGTCTTTATCAGGGGTAGAAAATACATCACAAGAACTAAGTATTTCACGTCGGCATTCTCCGGAGACTGCCAAAAGCAGCAGTTTCTGGTGCCCACTTTAATAGCACCATTCACACTATTCATTTGCGAGAGCATTTCTTAAATACCGCACCCATTCATAACTTTTTTATCCTTGACCGCTTTTTTCGAAAGGGCCACGGTGGGAGGGGCTGTTACAAAATTCATTTGCCTCCTGTGAGGATCGAACTGACGACCTTTGGTTTACTAGACCAGCGCTCTGCCACTGAGCTAAGGAGGCGCCTCCTAGCGCACTTTTCGGGTACTTTGTTCTTACAGACTAGTGAATCGGAGCCCTTCAGCTCGAAACGCACCGCATGAGCGACCATTATTTGCATTTAGTTAGCACAGCTGCTGCCTTCCTACACATCTCACACTATATCGATGTACAACTAAAATTCCAAAACAACACATTTATTTCATTTCAGAGTCACTTTCAGCTTCAAATACCGTTCCTCTGATATTCATATGAAGCTAGGCATCGTCGTAACCCGTTACGTTCATTACGCAAGGCTCACGAGATGGGCGCATGTTGGATCCGCGTAGACACAAAATTTTGCGCCGCCCAGCGTGGGGCTCGAACCCACGACCCTGAGATTAAGAGTCTCATGCTCTACCGACTGAGCTAGCCGGGCTGCACGCAACGCGTTACGAGCCATACAATACTGATTGACCTGCGACCATCTATTGAAGATTCTTTTGACTACAGCTTATTTCCTGCTGCCACAAATCAGCTACAATCCTATTCAATGAAAAATTGTCTCCGAAAAGCATCAAAGCTGCTTGAAATGATACGTGGCTATCAGCACCATTATTCAACACACATGCTCGACAGTGCGCAGACGCCTGTGGCGTAGCCCTTGGCTCCTGAATCAGATGCAGTAGTTCCAACAAAAACTCTCCTGAACGGCACTGTGCCGAAAACTTCGCTACAGATCACCCTTGTCTTGCTTGTGCTTCTGGTAGACGCCGGTTTTGCAGCCAGGAAGCGGACAGCAGCAACTTCCAACTAGTTTTAGAGTACTCAAACAACACAGTAAAACAGCATGCATCTTTTGCAGAACAGGAAAAACTCGACCGTCACAGGATTCGAACCTGCAATCTTCGGATCCGAAGTCCGACGCCTTATCCATTAGGCCACACGGTCACTGGCGCAATATACTTCTCCACACACACCTCATTTTCGCCATTTGTACACTTGGCAGAATGAATTTCCCATCTTTGACGCAGTTCTCCATCTCAAATTTCAGTACTAAAAGTACGACGCTACTTCTTGCTGTGTCCCATCGCAAGTTACATTCAAGCCCTTATGACGCTGATCAAACAAGAGAAGGCAAATCAGCTTCAATCGCTTAGTGCCATCTCAGTCGCCTGCAGAAGGTACCTCACCCTATGTGATACAATGGCGAGTTGTCGCTATTACCAAAGCGGCGGCGGCGCCGACGACGACGACGACGACGACGACGACAATCGCGAGGGTCTTTATCAGGGGTAGAAAATACATCACAAGAACTAAGTATTTCACGTCGGCATTCTCCGGAGACTGCCAAAAGCAGCAGTTTCTGGTGCCCACTTTAATAGCACCATTCACACTATTCATTTGCGAGAGCATTTCTTAAATACCGCACCCATTCATAACTTTTTTATCCTTGACCGCTTTTTTCGAAAGGGCCACGGTGGGAGGGGCTGTTACAAAATTCATTTGCCTCCTGTGAGGATCGAACTGACGACCTTTGGTTTACTAGACCAGCGCTCTGCCACTGAGCTAAGGAGGCGCCTCCTAGCGCACTTTTCGGGTACTTTGTTCTTACAGACTAGTGAATCGGAGCCCTTCAGCTCGAAACGCACCGCATGAGCGACCATTATTTGCATTTAGTTAGCACAGCTGCTGCCTTCCTACACATCTCACACTATATCGATGTACAACTAAAATTCCAAAACAACACATTTATTTCATTTCAGAGTCACTTTCAGCTTCAAATACCGTTCCTCTGATATTCATATGAAGCTAGGCATCGTCGTAACCCGTTACGTTCATTACGCAAGGCTCACGAGATGGGCGCATGTTGGATCCGCGTAGACACAAAATTTTGCGCCGCCCAGCGTGGGGCTCGAACCCACGACCCTGAGATTAAGAGTCTCATGCTCTACCGACTGAGCTAGCCGGGCTGCACGCAACGCGTTACGAGCCATACAATACTGATTGACCTGCGACCATCTATTGAAGATTCTTTTGACTACAGCTTATTTCCTGCTGCCACAAATCAGCTACAATCCTATTCAATGAAAAATTGTCTCCGAAAAGCATCAAA
The DNA here is from genome assembly GCF_023864275.1 of Schistocerca cancellata. Classification (NCBI taxonomy): domain Eukaryota; kingdom Metazoa; phylum Arthropoda; class Insecta; order Orthoptera; family Acrididae; genus Schistocerca; species Schistocerca cancellata. The sequence goes on from NW_026047108.1 coordinate 882,152, forward strand.
GCTGCTTGAAATGATACGTGGCTATCAGCACCATTATTCAACACACATGCTCGACAGTGCGCAGACGCCTGTGGCGTAGCCCTTGGCTCCTGAATCAGATGCAGTAGTTCCAACAAAAACTCTCCTGAACGGCACTGTGCCGAAAACTTCGCTACAGATCACCCTTGTCTTGCTTGTGCTTCTGGTAGACGCCGGTTTTGCAGCCAGGAAGCGGACAGCAGCAACTTCCAACTAGTTTTAGAGTACTCAAACAACACAGTAAAACAGCATGCATCTTTTGCAGAACAGGAAAAACTCGACCGTCACAGGATTCGAACCTGCAATCTTCGGATCCGAAGTCCGACGCCTTATCCATTAGGCCACACGGTCACTGGCGCAATATACTTCTCCACACACACCTCATTTTCGCCATTTGTACACTTGGCAGAATGAATTTCCCATCTTTGACGCAGTTCTCCATCTCAAATTTCAGTACTAAAAGTACGACGCTACTTCTTGCTGTGTCCCATCGCAAGTTACATTCAAGCCCTTATGACGCTGATCAAACAAGAGAAGGCAAATCAGCTTCAATCGCTTAGTGCCATCTCAGTCGCCTGCAGAAGGTACCTCACCCTATGTGATACAATGGCGAGTTGTCGCTATTACCAAAGCGGCGGCGGCGCCGACGACGACGACGACGACGACAATCGCGAGGGTCTTTATCAGGGGTAGAAAATACATCACAAGAACTAAGTATTTCACGTCGGCATTCTCCGGAGACTGCCAAAAGCAGCAGTTTCTGGTGCCCACTTTAATAGCACCATTCACACTATTCATTTGCGAGAGCATTTCTTAAATACCGCACCCATTCATAACTTTTTTATCCTTGACCGCTTTTTTCGAAAGGGCCACGGTGGGAGGGGCTGTTACAAAATTCATTTGCCTCCTGTGAGGATCGAACTGACGACCTTTGGTTTACTAGACCAGCGCTCTGCCACTGAGCTAAGGAGGCGCCTCCTAGCGCACTTTTCGGGTACTTTGTTCTTACAGACTAGTGAATCGGAGCCCTTCAGCTCGAAACGCACCGCATGAGCGACCATTATTTGCATTTAGTTAGCACAGCTGCTGCTTTCCTACACATCTCACACTATATCGATGTACAACTAAAATTCCAAAACAACACATTTATTTCATTTCAGAGTCACTTTCAGCTTCAAATACCGTTCCTCTGATATTCATATGAAGCTAGGCATCGTCGTAACCCGTTACGTTCATTACGCAAGGCTCACGAGATGGGCGCATGTTGGATCCGCGTAGACACAAAATTTTGCGCCGCCCAGCGTGGGGCTCGAACCCACGACCCTGAGATTAAGAGTCTCATGCTCTACCGACTGAGCTAGCCGGGCTGCACGCAACGCGTTACGAGCCATACAATACTGATTGACCTGCGACCATCTATTGAAGATTCTTTTGACTACAGCTTATTTCCTGCTGCCACAAATCAGCTACAATCCTATTCAATGAAAAATTGTCTCCGAAAGGCATCAAATCTGCTTGAAATGATACGTGGCTATCAGCACCATTATTCAACACACATGCTCGACAGTGCGCAGACGCCTGTGGCGTAGCCCTTGGCTCCTGAATCAGATGCAGTAGTTCCAACAAAAACTCTCCTGAACGGCACTGTGCCGAAAACTTCGCTACAGATCACCCTTGTCTTGCTTGTGCTTCTGGTAGACGCCGGTTTTGCAGCCAGGAAGCGGACAGCAGCAACTTCCAACTAGTTTTAGAGTACTCAAACAACACAGTAAAACAGCATGCATCTTTTGCAGAACAGGAAAAACTCGACCGTGACAGGATTCGAACCTGCAATCTTCGGATCCGAAGTCCGACGCCTTATCCATTAGGCCACACGGTCACTGGCGCAATATACTTCTCCACACACACCTCATTTTCGCCATTTGTACACTTGGCAGAATGAATTTCCCATCTTTGACGCAGTTCTCCATCTCAAATTTCAGTACTAAAAGTACGACGCTACTTCTTGCTGTGTCCCATCGCAAGTTACATTCAAGCCCTTATGACGCTGATCAAACAAGAGAAGGCAAATCAGCTTCAATCGCTTAGTGCCATCTCAGTCGCCTGCAGAAGGTACCTCACCCTATGTGATACAATGGCGAGTTGTCGCTATTACCAAAGCGGCGGCGGCGCCGACGACGACGACGACGACGACAATCGCGAGGGTCTTTATCAGGGGTAGAAAATACATCACAAGAACTAAGTATTTCACGTCGGCATTCTCCGGAGACTGCCAAAAGCAGCAGTTTCTGGTGCCCACTTTAATAGCACCATTCACACTATTCATTTGCGAGAGCATTTCTTAAATACCGCACCCATTCATAATTTTTTTATCCTTGACCGCTTTTTTCGAAAGGGCCACGGTGGGAGGGGCTGTTACAAAATTCATTTGCCTCCTGTGAGGATCGAACTGACGACCTTTGGTTTACTAGACCAGCGCTCTGCCACTGAGCTAAGGAGGCGCCTCCTAGCGCACTTTTCGGGTACTTTGTTCTTACAGACTAGTGAATCGGAGCCCTTCAGCTCGAAACGCACCGCATGAGCGACCATTATTTGCATTTAGTTAGCACAGCTGCTGCTTTCCTACCCATCTCACACTATATCGATGTACAACTAAAATTCCAAAACAACACATTTATTTCATTTCAGAGTCACTTTCAGCTTCAAATACCGTTCCTCTGATATTCATACGAAGCTAGGCATCGTCGTAACCCGTTACGTTCATTACGCAAGGCTCACGAGAGGGGCGCATGTTGGATCCGCGTAGACACAAAATTTTGCGCCGCCCAGCGTGGGGCTCGAACCCACGACCCTGAGATTAAGAGTCTCATGCTCTACCGACTGAGCTAGCCGGGCTGCACGCAACGCGTTACGAGCCATACAATACTGATTTGACCTGCGACCATCTATTGAAGATTCTTTTGACTACAGCTTATTTCCTGCTGCCACAAATCAGCTACAATCCTATTCAATGAAAAATTGTCTCCGAAAGGCATCAAATCTGCTTGAAATGATACGTGGCTATCAGCACCATTATTCAACACACATGCTCGACAGTGCGCAGACGCCTGTGGCGTAGCCCTTGGCTCCTGAATCAGATGCAGTAGTTCCAACAAAAACTCTCCTGAACGGCACTGTGCCGAAAACTTCGCTACAGATCACCCTTGTCTTGCTTGTGCTTCTGGTAGACGCCGGTTTTGCAGCCAGGAAGCGGACAGCAGCAACTTCCAACTAGTTTTAGAGTACTCAAACAACACAGTAAAACAGCATGCATCTTTTGCAGAACAGGAAAAACTCGACCGTGACAGGATTCGAACCTGCAATCTTCGGATCCGAAGTCCGACGCCTTATCCATTAGGCCACACCTTCACTGGCGCAATATACTTCTCCACACACACCTCACTTTCGCCATTTGTACACTTGGCAGAATGAATTTCCCATCTTTGACGCAGTTCTCCATCTAAAATTTCAGTACTAAAAGTACGACGCTACTTCTTGCTGTGTCCCATCGCAAGTTACATTCAAGCCCTTATGACGCTGATCAAACAAGAGAAGGCAAATCAGCTTCAATCGCTTAGTGCCATCTCAGTCGCTTGCAGAAGGTACCTCACCCTATGTGATACAATGGCGAGTTGTCGCTATTACCAAAGCGGCGGCGGCGCCGACGACGACGACGACGACGACGACAATCGCGAGGGTTTTTATCAGGGGTAGAAAATACATCACAAGAACTAAGTATTTCACGTCGGCATTCTCCGGAGACTGCCAAAAGCAGCAGTTTCTGGTGCCCACTTTAATAGCACCATTCACACTATTCATTTGCGAGAGCATTTCTTAAATACCGCACCCATTCATAATTTTTTTATCCTTACCGCTTTTTTCGAAAGGGCCACGGTGGGAGGGGCTGTTACAAAATTCATTTGCCTCCTGTGAGGATCGAACTGACGACCTCTGGTTTACTAGACCAGCGCTCTGCCACTGAGCTAAGGCGGCGCCTCCTAGCGCACTTTTCGGGTACTTTGTTCTTACAGACTAGTGAATCGGAGCCCTTCAGCTCGAAACGCACCGCATGAGCGACCATTATTTGCATTTAGTTAGCACAGCTGCTGCTTTCCTACCCATCTCACACTATATCGATGTACAACTAAAATTCCAAAACAACACATTTATTTCATTTCAGAGTCACTTTCAGCTTCAAATACCGTTCCTCTGATATTCATACGAAGCTAGGCATCGTCGTAACCCGTTACGTTCATTACGCAAGGCTCACGAGAGGGGCGCATGTTGGATCCGCGTAGACACAAAATTTTGCGCCGCCCAGCGTGGGGCTCGAACCCACGACCCTGAGATTAAGAGTCTCATGCTCTACCGACTGAGCTAGCCGGGCTGCACGCAACGCGTTACGAGCCATACAATACTGATTTGACCTGCGACCATCTATTGAAGATTCTTTTGACTACAGCTTATTTCCTGCTGCCACAAATCAGCTACAATCCTATTCAATGAAAAATTGTCTCCGAAAGGCATCAAATCTGCTTGAAATGATACGTGGCTATCAGCACCATTATTCAACACACATGCTCGACAGTGCGCAGACGCCTGTGGCGTAGCCCTTGGCTCCTGAATCAGATGCAGTAGTTCCAACAAAAACTCTCCTGAACGGCACTGTGCCGAAAACTTCGCTACAGATCACCCTTGTCTTGCTTGTGCTTCTGGTAGACGCCGGTTTTGCAGCCAGGAAGCGGACAGCAGCAACTTCCAACTAGTTTTAGAGTACTCAAACAACACAGTAAAACAGCATGCATCTTTTGCAGAACAGGAAAAACTCGACCGTCACAGGATTCGAACCTGCAATCTTCGGATCCGAAGTCCGACGCCTTATCCATTAGGCCACACGGTCACTGGCGCAATATACTTCTCCACACACACCTCATTTTCGACATTTGTACACTTGGCAGAATGAATTTCCCATCTTTGACGCAGTTCTCCATCTCAAATTTCAGTACTAAAAGTACGACGCTACTTCTTGCTGTGTCCCATCGCAAGTTACATTCAAGCCCTTATGACGCTGATCAAACAAGAGAAGGCAAATCAGCTTCAATCGCTTAGTGCCATCTCAGTCGCTTGCAGAAGGTACCTCACCCTATGTGATACAATGGCGAGTTGTCGCTATTACCAAAGCGGCGGCGGCGCCGACGACGACGACGACGACGACAATCGCGAGGGTTTTTATCAGGGGTAGAAAATACATCACAAGAACTAAGTATTTCACGTCGGCATTCTCCGGAGACTGCCAAAAGCAGCAGTTTCTGGTGCCCACTTTAATAGCACCATTCACACTATTCATTTGCGAGAGCATTTCTTAAATACCGCACCCATTCATAACTTTTTTATCCTTGACCGCTTTTTTCGAAAGGGCCACGGTGGGAGGGGCTGTTACAAAATTCATTTGCCTCCTGTGAGGATCGAACTGACGACCTTTGGTTTACTAGACCAGCGCTCTGCCACTGAGCTAAGGAGGCGCCTCCTAGCGCACTTTTCGGGTACTTTGTTCTTACAGACTAGTGAATCGGAGCCCTTCAGCTCGAAACGCACCGCATGAGCGACCATTATTTGCATTTAGTTAGCACAGCTGCTGCCTTCCTACACATCTCACACTATATCGATGTACAACTAAAATTCCAAAACAACACATTTATTTCATTTCAGAGTCACTTTCAGCTTCAAATACCGTTCCTCTGATATTCATATGAAGCTAGGCATCGTCGTAACCCGTTACGTTCATTACGCAAGGCTCACGAGATGGGCGCATGTTGGATCCGCGTAGACACAAAATTTTGCGCCGCCCAGCGTGGGGCTCGAACCCACGACCCTGAGATTAAGAGTCTCATGCTCTACCGACTGAGCTAGCCGGGCTGCACGCAACGCGTTACGAGCCATACAATACTGATTGACCTGCGACCATCTATTGAAGATTCTTTTGACTACAGCTTATTTCCTGCTGCCACAAATCAGCTACAATCCTATTCAATGAAAAATTGTCTCCGAAAAGCATCAAAGCTGCTTGAAATGATACGTGGCTATCAGCACCATTATTCAACACACATGCTCGACAGTGCGCAGACGCCTGTGGCGTAGCCCTTGGCTCCTGAATCAGATGCAGTAGTTCCAACAAAAACTCTCCTGAACGGCACTGTGCCGAAAACTTCGCTACAGATCACCCTTGTCTTGCTTGTGCTTCTGGTAGACGCCGGTTTTGCAGCCAGGAAGCGGACAGCAGCAACTTCCAACTAGTTTTAGAGTACTCAAACAACACAGTAAAACAGCATGCATCTTTTGCAGAACAGGAAAAACTCGACCGTGACAGTATTCGAACCTGCAATCTTCGGATCCGAAGTCCGACGCCTTATCCATTAGGCCACACCTTCACTGGCGCAATATACTTCTCCACACACACCTCATTTTCGCCATTTGTACACTTGGCAGAATGAATTTCCCATCTTTGACGCAGTTCTCCATCTCAAATTTCAGTACTAAAAGTACGACGCTACTTCTTGCTGTGTCCCATCGCAAGTTACATTCAAGCCCTTATGACGCTGATCAAACAAGAGAAGGCAAATCAGCTTCAATCGCTTAGTGCCATCTCAGTCGCTTGCAGAAGGTACCTCACCCTATGTGATACAATGGCGAGTTGTCGCTATTAGCAAAGCGGCGGCGGCGCCGCCGACGACGACGACGACGACGACAATCGCGAGGGTCTTTATCACGGGTAGAAAATACATCACAAGAACTAAGTATTTCACGTCGGCATTCTCCGGAGACTGCCAAAAGCAGCAGTTTCTGGTGCCCACTTTAATAGCACCATTCACACTATTCATTTGCGAGAGCATTTCTTAAATACCGCACCCATTCATAATTTTTTTATCCTTGACCGCTTTTTTCGAAAGGGCCACGGTGGGAGGGGCTGTTACAAAATTCATTTGTCTCCTGTGAGGATCGAACTCACGACCTCTGGTTTACTAGACCAGCGCTCTGCCACTGAGCTAAGCAGGCGCCTCCTAGCGACCTTTTCGGGTACTTTGTTCTTACAGACTAGTGAATCGGAGCCCTTCAGCTCGAAACGCACCGCATGAGCGACCATTATTTGCATTTAGTTAGCACAGCTGCTGCTTTCCTACACATCTCACACTATATCGATGTACAACTAAAATTCCAAAACAACACATTTATTTCATTTCAGAGTCACTTTCAGCTTCAAATACCGTTCCTCTGATATTCATACGAAGCTAGGCATCGTCGTAACCCGTTACGTTCATTACGCAAGGCTCACGAGAGGGGCGCATGTTGGATCCGCGTAGACACAAAATTTTGCGCCGCCCAGCGTGGGGCTCGAACCCACGACCCTGAGATTAAGAGTCTCATGCTCTACCGACTGAGCTAGCCGGGCTGCACGCAACGCGTTACGAGCCATACAATACTGATTTGACCTGCGACCATCTATTGAAGATTCTTTTGACTACAGCTTATTTCCTGCTGCCACAAATCAGCTACAATCCTATTCAATGAAAAATTGTCTCCGAAAGGCATCAAATCTGCTTGAAATGATACGTGGCTATCAGCACCATTATTCAACACACATGCTCGACAGTGCGCAGACGCCTGTGGCGTAGCCCTTGGCTCCTGAATCAGATGCAGTAGTTCCAACAAAAACTCTCCTGAACGGCACTGTGCCGAAAACTTCGCTACAGATCACCCTTGTCTTGCTTGTGCTTCTGGTAGACGCCGGTTTTGCAGCCAGGAAGCGGACAGCAGCAACTTCCAACTAGTTTTAGAGTACTCAAACAACACAGTAAAACAGCATGCATCTTTTGCAGAACAGGAAAAACTCGACCGTGACAGGATTCGAACCTGCAATCTTCGGATCCGAAGTCCGACGCCTTATCCATTAGGCCACACGGTCACTGGCGCAATATACTTCTCCACACACACCTCATTTTCGACATTTGTACACTTGGCAGAATGAATTTCCCATCTTTGACGCAGTTCTCCATCTCAAATTTCAGTACTAAAAGTACGACGCTACTTCTTGCTGTGTCCCATCGCAAGTTACATTCAAGCCCTTATGACGCTGATCAAACAAGAGAAGGCAAATCAGCTTCAATCGCTTAGTGCCATCTCAGTCGCTTGCAGAAGGTACCTCACCCTATGTGATACAATGGCGAGTTGTCGCTATTACCAAAGCGGCGGCGGCGCCGACGACGACGACGACGACGACGACGACGACGACGACGACGACAATCGCGAGGGTCTTTATCAGGGGTAGAAAATACATCACAAGAACTAAGTATTTCACGTCGGCATTCTCCGGAGACTGCCAAAAGCAGCAGTTTCTGGTGCCCACTTTAATAGCACCATTCACACTATTCATTTGCGAGAGCATTTCTTAAATACCGCACCCATTCATAATTTTTTTATCCTTGACCGCTTTTTTCGAAAGGGCCACGGTGGGAGGGGCTGTCACAAAATTCATTTGCCTCCTGTGAGGATCGAACTGACGACCTTTGGTTTACTAGACCAGCGCTCTGCCACTGAGCTAAGGAGGCGCCTCCTAGCGCACTTTTCGGGTACTTTGTTCTTACAGACTAGTGAATCGGAGCCCTTCAGCTCGAAACGCACCGCATGAGCGACCATTATTTGCATTTAGTTAGCACAGCTGCTGCTTTCCTACACATCTCACACTATATCGATGTACAACTAAAATTCCAAAACAACACATTTATTTCATTTCAGAGTCACTTTCAGCTTCAAATACCGTTCCTCTGATATTCATACGAAGCTAGGCATCGTCGTAACCCGTTACGTTCATTACGCAAGGCTCACGAGAGGGGCGCATGTTGGATCCGCGTAGACACAAAATTTTGCGCCGCCCAGCGTGGGGCTCGAACCCACGACCCTGAGATTAAGAGTCTCATGCTCTACCGACTGAGCTAGCCGGGCTGCACGCAACGCGTTACGAGCCATACAATACTGATTTGACCTGCGACCATCTATTGAAGATTCTTTTGACTACAGCTTATTTCCTGCTGCCACAAATCAGCTACAATCCTATTCAATGAAAAATTGTCTCCGAAAGGCATCAAATCTGCTTGAAATGATACGTGGCTATCCGCACCATTATTCAACACACATGCTCGACAGTGCGCAGACGCCTGTGGCGTAGCCCTTGGCTCCTGAATCAGATGCAGTAGTTCCAACAAAAACTCTCCTGAACGGCACTGTGCCGAAAACTTCGCTACAGATCACTCTTGTCTTGCTTGTGCTTCTGGTAGACGCCGGTTTTGCAGCCAGGAAGCGGACAGCAGCAACTTCCAACTAGTTTTAGAGTACTCAAACAACACAGTAAAACAGCATGCATCTTTTGCAGAACAGGAAAAACTCGACCGTGACAGGATTCGAACCTGCAATCTTCGGATCCGAAGTCCGACGCCTTATCCATTTTTATTTTTTTTTTTTTTTTTTTTTTTTTTTTTGACTACAGCTTATTTCCTGCTGCCACAAATCAGCTACAATCCTATTCAATGAAAAATTGTCTCCGAAAGGCATCAAATCTGCTTGAAATGATACGTGGCTATCAGCACCATTATTCAACACACATGCTCGACAGTGCGCAGACGCCTCTGGCGTAGCCCTTGGCTCCTGAATCAGATGCAGTAGTTCCAACAAAAACTCTCCTGAACGGCACTGTGCCGAAAACTTCGCTACAGATCACCCTTGTCTTGCTTGTGCTTCTGGTAGACGCCGGTTTTGCAGCCAGGAAGCGGACAGCAGCAACTTCCAACTAGTTTTAGAGTACTCAAACAACACAGTAAAACAGCATGCATCTTTTGCAGAACAGGAAAAACTCGACCGTGACAGGATTCGAACCTGCAATCTCCGGATCCGAAGTCCGACGCCTTATCCATTTTTTTTTTATTTTTTTTTATTTATTTATTTTTTCAACTGTTTCTTGTTGTATATATTTTGCTTATATGGTTTTTAAAGGAGAATAGAAGCTTAGCAGCATGAGGCAGGTGGAGGCAAAACGGGCAGGGGTCTGAGACTTGAGGCCTGGCCGTGATGTCTCCCCCCAGTCCTGTTGCTGAGTTGCTTCATTTTAATAAGGCACTATTTCCATAGCCTTGTTGTCTTCTTGATAGGTACAATAATAATAATAATGAAAGAAAAAAAAAAGGTCCTCTTCCATTAAAATAAATTAGACTTCCATGTTAGTAATAAAATGGTAAAAAAAATCTTATTAGTACCTTGCGATGCTGATGTTTTTTTTTCTTAATTTTGTTTTTTTTATTTTATTTTAATTTATTCTTGTTTTTTTTTTTTGTTTTTTTTTCCTGGTTTTTAGAAACAAGCGTCCATTCGCTTAAAGAAATGATTGGTGTTTATCTCAGGTGCGTGTCAACCGATGCCCAGTCGCTCAAATACTGTTTTGAGCATATTGCCGTAGTTCTTCTTGTGATCTTTATATTTCAAGGCTCTATAAAAAGCAAACTTCATGTTCACGTAAAACTCAATGGAATTGTCAGTTCCCAGGTGATTAATTACGTAATTCACATAGTGTCCCATTAACCAGTGGACGGAGTTGTTTTTAGCTGCGGGAAAATAGCGAATCTGAGGCCTGAGGAATGTCACAGGGGGAAAGTTTTCTACCGAAGATCTCGTAAGAAATGCAAGTTGTTCTCTAATCCAATTACAGATTTGTAGATTCCCACCGCACGTTAATCGGTGCACTAACGTATCGATCAGTTTGCATTTGAGACATAGATTCGTTTCGCTAATGCCGATTGCATGTAGCCTTTCATTAGTGCTGATGGTCCCATTCACTGTTTTATACCACGTTGATGTGACGTCGGATGGAAGACCACGCATATGAATATTTTCCCATATGGCGGCCCAATCAAAATGTGGGTATTGGCTTTCTAATTTGTTTCCCCCCTCCATTTTCTTTCGGTGACACAGAATATCGCGAGCCGTGATCCGTCGTGAGTTGATTATGGCACTGCCAAGATAGCTTAGTTCCACAAAATATACTCGGACGTGCTGGAGCCGGTTATTTATTTTTTGCACATTCACCGGTGGCTGTAGACTTGCAGGCCTGACAACTTCAAATAATTTAGTTGTGATGCTGTCAGCGTGATCGCTAAGGATAGTGGCGGTCCTTTTTATAAAAAGTGCAGACGCCTTATTTCTGATGTCAACTAAACCTAAACCTCCATTCCTGGTATCTAAGGTCGCTGTTGTTGCATTTACTCGGAATATTTCACCTCTCCACAGATAACTGGCAATGGTAGACATTATCTGTTTTCCAATCATTTTTGGTAACGGGAAGATCTGCGCTGTAAAGTAACCTTTGGAGAGGAGGCAGTTGTTAATGAAAAGTACCCTCTGAACCAGGTTCATATTACGGGGGAGGTTTTCTCTTGTTGTTCCAAGAATTTGTCCTGACGTATTTCTCCAATTGATAGCTGCCATTTTCAATGGACAAGGCGTCAGCGTTATTCCCAGTGCTTTGCACTGGGTGACTTTTGTGGCCCAGGTTAATGTGGTGTGTTGAAAGCCCCGTAGGTTTAAAAGTTTGCTTTTGTTGGCGTTGACACTGGCTCCGGAGACGCCACAGTACTTCTTAATTAGTATTTCCAATTTTGAAATGTCTTCGGCATTACGCAGTACGACTCCGACATCATCGGCATATGCGTTTATAACAGTTCGGTGTCCAGATAATGTGAGGCCAGTCAGGCTGACGTGAACACTGCGGACAAAAGGCTCTAAAGACAGCACGAAGAGGAGCATGGAGAGGGGGCTTCCTTGAGGCACGCCACGCCTGATCTGGAACTGCTTTGTCCTCTGGCTATTGACTGAGATACAGGCGCTGATTCCTGTTGCGATATTTCTAATCACACTTACGACGCGCTCATTAAAACCTATTTTCTTCAGTGTGGCATTAAGGAATCTATGATCGACACGATCAAAAGCTTTCTGGAAGTCAATAAACATGATAGCACATTTGATGTTGGTCACAGCAGTGATTGCAATTACATCTCTATATTCAGCTATGCTTTTAAAAATACTTCTATTAGGAACACACGACTGGTGTGAGCTTACTATCTTTGTAGCGACCTGTGAGAGTCTGTTGTTTATAATTCTGCCGATGATTTTATAATCAGAGTTTAACAGAGAGATAGGACGAAGGTTATTAAGGTTTGTTTTTGCAGTAGTTTTTGGAATGAGTACTATTGTGCTCTCTTTAAAAACTGAAGGTATTTGTTTTCCCTGAAGTATCTCGTTCGTCATTCGAGTAAACATGTCACCAATCAAAGGCCAGTAACGTATATAAAATTCAACAGGCAAACCATCTGGTCCCGGTGATTTCGTCAAAGGAGATTTACAGATGGTTCTGTAGAGTTCTTCGTTAGTACACTCGACGAGAAGGTTTTCGTTTTCCTCGTCTGACACCTGAGGAGCTATGGAATTAAGGTACTCATCGAAGGACTCTTCACATACCGGACCGACTGAGTATAGATCTTCGTAATACTTGTGCACTGCATTGACGATGTCTCTCTGAGTCACGAGTGTCTCGCCATTTTCAGACTGGAGTCCATCGATGAAGGTGCGTCTCCTATTTCTTTCGTGCCGCAGTAGATGGTACAAGGAAGCATGTTCATCCTCCACGACGGTTTTAGCCTTTGATTTTATTTTCAGACCCTCCATCTGCTGTCTTTTAATGCTGAGCAATTTGGCCTTGGTTCGCTTGATATCTACCAGACGGATGTTGGAAGTGTCTGCCTGCTCATATAGATTTCTCAGCATGGTGTAATAAAATTCTATGGAATTTTTCAAGTCCTTCGATCGTTGTGCACCGTAATGAATGAGAACTTTCCGCAGTTTGGGCTTTGCCCTGTTGCACCACCACTCTAGTACTGAGACATGCCTGTTTACGGAGCAGAGACACATGGCCCACGCTTCTGTCAAACTTTCTTCTAGTCCGTCTTCCTGCATCAGTGACATGTTAAGGTGCCATTGACTTCTGAAACGACGAGTAGGTTGCACAGTAAGGCTGACGGTAGCAAGCACGGCACTATGATCAGAAAAGTAGACAGGAGTCGTTTCCGCTTTAATGAAGGAGCTGACTAGACTTTGCGATATGTAGAGTCTGTCAATTCTACTTCGTGATTGAGGACCGATATAAGTGAAAGCCACAAATGTGGGATACGTTATTTCCCAAGCATCTTTAAGCTGTAAAACAGTGACAAAACGCTTCAGTTCATTGCAGTTATTATAATTTGGAACCTGGTCTTTTTTATTGATCACACAATTAAAATCACCGCCGATTATAAGATCCTTTGGGTTTTTCCGCAATAAATAAATGATCTCTTCTTTAAAGAACTGTGCTCTTTCCATTCTATTGGATGTGCCGGAAGGGGCATACAGATTGATAAGAGTAAAACCAAAGACTTTTATACCTATCGCTCTGCCGGAATCCAGTCTTTCAATATCTGTGACAGGGATCCCCTCCCTGACTAAAATTGCTGTCCCTATGTTAGTGTCAAGCGAGACATTTAAAATAGACAAATACCCTGGCACTGCAAGGTTAGTGAGTACAACTTCTTGTAGGAAAACAATGTCCGTCCCTGACTCATATAGGTACTCTTTGAGCGCTGCAAGTTTAGTCGCCGATGTAATCCTGTTAATATTGATAGTTGCAAGTGTATACGCCTGGGACATTTAGGTTACATAAAAATGTACATAAATGAATAAACAAAAAATAGTAAAATTATGATAAAACCAGGGAGCTGTGACGCTGCTAGAAGGGATAAACTACTCCACTTCAACAAGCTCCTACAATAATAATCTACAGAGAAGTGTATACGCCTGGGATATTTAGTTTACATAAAAATGTACATAAATGAATAAACAAAAAAATAGTAAAATAATGATAAAAACAGGGAGCTGTGTCGCTTCTAGAAGGGATAAACTACACCACTTCAACAAGCTCCTACAATAATAATCTACAGAGAAATGCCTGTGAGTATGGAAAATACGTGAACCACTGCTTTTGGTTCCTCCGAAAAATGACTAAGACAATAGGACAATCAGAACATAAAGCGGTTCAACGATTTTTTTTTTGTTTCCCTTTTTTTGTTGGTGAATTGTGATCCTCAGTTTGGTGGAGTATTCCTAAGTTCTCGGGTTTTAGTTTTGCAGAGGGGCTTTCCATCACTAATGTTACTTGAAGGTACATCCTTAGGTTTTTCCTTAATAATTTCATACAGGACGTTCTTGGCCGTTGCATCATCTTGTCCAGGTTGTTGTTTGCTTTGGTTACGGGAAGCTTTGAGATTAGGTTGCGGTTTGAGTCTACGTCTTTGGACATCTTGGTTCAACGCGCCGTCCTTCGCGTTGTCTATCTTCACCACCGTTGAGACCGAAGCTGCCTCAACAGTGTCCTGTTTATGACTTCCACTTCCTTGTCCTTCCGGCACTAAATCCAGGGCACTGACTGAATCGGTTGGTTGGGGGTCAGTGAGTTCGTGAATGCGGGTCTGGTCCGTCACTTCATAGGGTTCGGAGTGCGGCTTGTCTGTCGCCGCGACAACCGATACGGCTTCGCCGCCGTGGGCTGTTGGTACCTGTGCGGCAGCCGACAGCGGGTGGGTTGCCTTTGCCGCTGTCGTCACGTCCCTACATGTAGTGTCTGTTTCCTCTAACACATCTGCATCACACTGCTTCTGTTTGCGGGTGGAGGGGGGATTGCGAGAGGACTCGCCGTCCGAGCCGTCATCAGTCGCTTCCAACGGTCGTTTCTTATTCTGAAGATCGCATTCGGGAACAGAAGGGTGACTTGTTACTAATTGCAGAGGGGGGAACTCTGTATTAGGTATAGCAGGCATCGTAGAAGTACCTGCACCACTGTCATTAGCAGAAGGAGGGGAGTTGCTGCTTGGTAAGACGTCGCTAAGGGTCAATTTTTGACGCTGTGTTAGATTATTCCGGAGGACAAAAACACGGCGTGGACAATCTTGTCTGAAATGACCTGTCTCGTTACAAATATTACACGTACGCTCCTGTCCAGAATAAACAACATGTGCTTTATGACCTGCAACAGATATGTGGGACGGAATATTGGCTTTCACCTCCATTTCGACGGACCTAATGCCATTATAACACTGTATCTTGTACAGCTTCGACCATCGTTCGTTATAGATGGATTTAACTTCCCCATATTTAGATAGAGCGTCTTTGATCAACTGATTGTCAACTTCGATAGGAACATTCAAAATCCTCACATTGGTGTACATGATATCAGCTTTCCGTACAGAAACATTACTTTTTGAACCATCTCGATGAACAAATTCAACAGAATTACCCCATTTTGCAAGTAACTTATCGACAGTCACGGAGTTCAGAAATTTAACATAAACACAGTATTTTTCAGCATCTAACTGCGTGGTGTGAACAGAGTCAGAATTGATACAGATTACCTCTGTGAGCCAATCATGGATCTCCAGTGCAGTGGGTTGGACCGGCCGGGTTTCCTTCTCGAACGAGAAGACTAACGTATTCTTCCTGACGGTGTCAGACATGGTCTTCAGTGCCGGCGAAATTCCGGTCGAAACCGAAATCGCGACGAAGAACGAAACGGAAAACAGACGATAACACTTCAAAAACACTTATCAGGACCACCAAACGCAATAATACTACGAAAATGCACAGACAGCTGTAGGTAAACACAAAGCACCGGCGATAGCGCAAACGTGTGCGGAGCAAACAACAAGCACGTCCGAACGCGGCGACGGCTAAAGCCAGAATGTATCCATTAGGCCACACGGTCACTGGCGCAATATACTTCTCCACACACACCTCATTTTCGACATTTGTACACTTGGCAGAATGAATTTCCCATCTTTGACGCAGTTCTCCATCTCAAATTTCAGTACTAAAAGTACGACGCTACTTCTTGCTGTGTCCCATAGCAAGTTACATTCAAGCCCTTATGACGCTGATCAAACAAGAGAAGGCAAATCAGCTTCAATCGCTTAGTGCCATCTCAGTCGCTTGCAGAAGGTACCTCACCCTATGTGATACAATGGCGAGTTGTCGCTATTACCAAAGCGGCGGCGGCGCCGCCGACGACGACGACGACGACGACGACGACGACGACAATCGCGAGGGTTTTTATCAGGGGTAGAAAATACATCACAAGAACTAAGTATTTCACGTCGGCATTCTCCGGAGACTGCCAAAAGCAGCAGTTTCTGGTGCCCACTTTAATAGCACCATTCACACTATTCATTTGCGAGAGCATTTCTTAAATACCGCACCCATTCATAATTTTTTTATCCTTGACCGCTTTTTTCGAAAGGGCCACGGTGGGAGGGGCTGTTACAAAATTCATTTGCCTCCTGTGAGGATCGAACTGACGACCTCTGGTTTACTAGACCAGCGCTCTGCCACTGAGCTAAGGAGGCGCCTCCTAGCGCACTTTTCGGGTACTTTGTTCTTACAGACTAGTGAATCGGAGCCCTTCAGCTCGAAACGCACCGCATGAGCGACCATTATTTGCATTTAGTTAGCACAGCTGCTGCTTTCCTACACATCTCACACTATATCGATGTACAACTAAAATTCCAAAACAACACATTTATTTCATTTCAGAGTCACTTTCAGCTTCAAATACCGTTCCTCTGATATTCATACGAAGCTAGGCATCGTCGTAACCCGTTACGTTCATTACGCAAGGCTCACGAGAGGGGCGCATGTTGGATCCGCGTAGACACAAAATTTTGCGCCGCCCAGCGTGGGGCTCGAACCCACGACCCTGAGATTAAGAGTCTCATGCTCTACCGACTGAGCTAGCCGGGCTGCACGCAACGCGTTACGAGCCATACAATACTGATTTGACCTGCGACCATCTATTGAAGATTCTTTTGACTACAGCTTATTTCCTGCTGCCACAAATCAGCTACAATCCTATTCAATGAAAAATTGTCTCCGAAAGGCATCAAATCTGCTTGAAATGATACGTGGCTATCAGCACCATTATTCAACACACATGCTCGACAGTGCGCAGACGCCTGTGGCGTAGCCCTTGGCTCCTGAATCAGATGCAGTAGTTCCAACAAAAACTCTCCTGAACGGCACTGTGCCGAAAACTTCGCTACAGATCACCCTTGTCTTGCTTGTGCTTCTGGTAGACGCCGGTTTTGCAGCCAGGAAGCGGACAGCAGCAACTTCCAACTAGTTTTAGAGTACTCAAACAACACAGTAAAACAGCATGCATCTTTTGCAGAACAGGAAAAACTCGACCGTGACAGGATTCGAACCTGCAATCTTCGGATCCGAAGTCCGACGCCTTATCCATTAGGCCACACGGTCACTGGCGCAATATACTTCTCCACACACACCTCATTTTCGACATTTGTACACTTGGCAGAATGAATTTCCCATCTTTGACGCAGTTCTCCATCTCAAATTTCAGTACTAAAAGTACGACGCTACTTCTTGCTGTGTCCCATCGCAAGTTACATTCAAGCCCTTATGACGCTGATCAAACAAGAGAAGGCAAATCAGCTTCAATCGCTTAGTGCCATCTCAGTCGCTTGCAGAAGGTACCTCACCCTATGTGATACAATGGCGAGTTGTCGCTATTACCAAAGCGGCGGCGGCGCCGACGACGACGACGACGACGACAATCGCGAGGGTTTTTATCAGGGGTAGAAAATACATCACAAGAACTAAGT